>NC_067302.1:2055000-2242500 GCF_020740795.1 Apus apus | reverse complement strand
TGTGGGTGCAGCCTCAATCTGTGGGTGCAGCTCCCAGCTGTGGGTGCAGCTCAGCCCTGGACCAGCCCAGCCAGGGCCAGTCTGGGCAGCATGGCCCTTCCCAGGCAGGAATTTCCCAAATCCACCAAGTACAGGAAAACCTTGCAGCCCTGCTGCTGTCACACGTAGCTGAGTTCAGAACTGACCACGGGAGGGTGTCAGAGAGAGCAAGGGCTGCATGAGCCTCATCTCATCAGAAAGAAACAAACTTGTATTAAGCTTAAATGCCCCTTTCCTCATGGGTTTTGGGTGGATGCAGCCAAGGAGGGAGAGTCCGTGGAGCTCCCGGCCCATCCCGTGCAGCCACAAGAGGGAGATCGAAGCCACCAAACGCACCTGGAGGCTCCTGAGGTTTGGATGGGAGTGGGGACCCCCCGGCTGCAGCACCCCCGGCGTCCCACAGCGCCCAAGCCATCCCACAGCACCCAAGACATCCCACAGCACCCCCGGCATCCCACAGCACCCCAACATCCCACAGCACCCCAGCATCCCACAGCACCCCCGGCATCCCACAGCACCCCAGCATCCCACAGCACCCCAGCATCCCACAGCACCCTCAGCATCCCACAGCACCCAAGACATCCCACAGCACCCCAACATCCCACAGCACCCCCGGCGTCCCACAGCACCCAAGGCATCCCACAGCACCCAAGACATCCCACAGCACCCTCAGCATCCCACAGCACCCCAACATCCCACAGCACCCTCAGCATCCCACAGCACCCAAGACATCCCACAGCACCCCAACATCCCACAGCACCCCCAGCATCCCACAGCACCCAAGGCATCCCACAGCACCCCAACATCCCACAGCACCCCAGCATCCCACAGCACCCCCAGCATCCCACAACACCCAAGATATCCCACAGCACCCTCAGCATCCCACAGCACCCCAGCATCCCACAGCACCCAAGACATCCCAAAGCACCCAAGACATCCTACAGCACCCTCAGCATCCCACAGCACCTCAGCATCCCACAGCACCCAAGACATCCCACAGCACCCAGGGCATCCCACAGCACCCCAGCATCCAGGCACCCTTCTGGGCCCGGGCACTGGAGCAGCAGGACTCCCTCCCAGGCTGTGGTGGAGCTTAAAAGTGGATCCTTCACTCCTGATGACAGGAGAGTGTTCCTCTCATCCTGGCAATCACGTTGCACTTAAGATGCTCTTTTTTTTCCCTTTTGTTTTCTTTCCATTTTTTCTTTTTTATCCCGAGACCTTGATATTAATGAGGTTAATTTTGCACCGAAGCAACAAAGAAACCAGGAAATAATAAATGAGCTTTAAATGGACCTGTCTCTCAGAAAAGACAGGGAATTATTATTATTTCTCTTCAATTCACAGTGAACAGGAGCAGGTTGGGTACAACTGACCCCTCTCTGTATCACATAGAATAATGACTTAATTGCCATGGATAAAAAGATCCCATTACCCACATGCTCTAAGGAGTGTTGGCAGTGCTGCAGGGACCTGCATTTGTCAGGAAGAAGAAGAATTACAGCCTGGAGCCAAATCCACACCAGGAGCAGCACATGCTGCAACCAGGCCCAGTCGTGTCAGGGAAACAATTGGTGTAAGTCAAGTGGTGACACAACCAGCCTATGAAAAGCAATGGTGAATTAAGTGACCAAATTACCAACAGTGGACTCAGAAAAAAAAAGAGTTTCCTCAGTTTCTGCTGCCTGGCTCCAGCAAGCTCCAGGTTTGGTGGGTTTTTTTCCCTGTGATTGCTTTGATTTTTGGTCAAAACCTGGTTCCCTGAGGGCTGTGATTCCACAGAGGGTTTCATTTGGGCAGAGTCTCCCCCTCAAAGCTTGGGCTTGGCTTTTCCACCTTTTAGGGAAGATGTTCCTGGCCACACGGTGAGGGTTTGCCCACAGCCCAGTGACCAGCAGAGGGGGAAGGAGCAGCAGAGGAAAAGGAAGGAGTCACCTAAAGGAGAGATCATAAATGTCGTGGTGAAAAAGCAGAGATGTCCTTCCAACCTCACCCCAAATCCCAGAGCCACAGAATCCCAGGGCTTGGAAGGGAGCTGGAAGGGAAGATCATCCAGTCCAACCCCCCTGCCAGAGCAGGGGCACCCAGAGCACATCACACAGGAATGTGTCCAGGGGGGTTTGAATGTCTCCAGAGAAGGAGACTCCACAGCCTCTCTGGGCAGCCTGTCCCAGGGCTCTTCCACCCTCACAGTGAAGAAGTTCTTCCTGATATTCCCATGGAACCTCCTGTGCTCCAGTTTGCACCCATTGCCCCTTGTCCTGTCCCTGGACATCACTGAACAAAGCCTGGCTCTGTCCTCCTGACACTGCCCTGAACATATCTGTAACCATGGGTGAGGTCACCCCTCAGTCTCCTCTTCTCCAAGCTCAACAGACCCAGCTCCCTCAGCCTTTCCTCATCAGGGAGATGTTCCACTCCCTCCATCATCTCTGTGGCTCTGCCCTGGACTCTCTCAAGCAGTTCCCTGTCCTTCCTGAACTGAGGGCCCAGAACTGGACACAACATTCCAGATGTGGCCTCACCAAGGCAGAATAGAGGGGCAGGAGAACCTCCCTTGACCTACTAACCACCCCCTTTCTAACCCACCCCAGGATTCATTGGCCTTCTTGGCCACAAGGGCACATGGCTGGTCATGGTCATCCTCCTGTCCACCAGGACCCCCAGGTCCCTTTCTCCTACCCTGCTCTCCAGCAGCTCAGCCCCCAACCTGTACTGGTACCTGGGGTTGTTCTTCCCCAGATGCAAGACTCCTGTCTCTGCAATGTCCACAGAGCTTTCCTTGTTCCCAGCAGAGAAAGGAGGTGGAGCAGAGGACAGTGGGGAGTGGGATGCAGCTATCTATGGGGCTGTGACCCATCTGCAGGACAACATGGGACCATGGGGACAGCAGCCCCAGGGCCCCTCTGCAAACCTCCCTGTGCTGCAGCAATGGAGGTTGTCACAGCTGAAGAAGAAGCTCAAGCTGAGATCCAGCACACAGAGGTCAAGCTTTTCTGCAAGTCAGATCTGAAATGGGGACTCCAGGAAAGCTGGGGAGGGACTATGGAAAAGGGCAGGGAGTGATGGGACAAGGGGTGATGTCTTTCAACTGGAAGACTCTAAATTTATGTTAGACATGAGGAGGAAATTGTTCCCTGTGAGGGAGGTGAGAGCCTGGCCCAGGTTGCCCAGGGAGGCTGTGGCTGCCCCATCCCTGGCAGTGTTGAAGGGCAGGTTGGATGGGGCTTGGAGCAACCTGGGCTGGTGGGAGGTGTCCCTGCCCATGCAGGGGGTTGGGACTGGATGGGCTTTAAGGTCCCTTCCAACCCAAACAATTCAATTATTCGCTGACTAATTAAGATTTTTTTTAAATAAACCCTCTCCAAACTGGCTCACTGGGCTCCTTTTCCAACCCACAGAGAGACCAGCTCTGCAGAGGAATGTTCAGTGTGTCCTGAGGATGGGAAGGAGATGGGGCTTAGGTGGGTATGGAGCACATCTGTCCTCAGGGCGTGATTTTACCTTCTGTAGCAACAGCCAGCTTTGATTACATCTTTCATTTTTACATGGCTAAAGTTACAGCAGAATGATTCTTATTATTGTTGTTGTTATTGTTACTGTTATAATAATAATTATGATTATTTTCAGATAATATACTATTTCCCCAAAGATTCCAAGCAATTTTCAGACTTAGGTGCATGAAACTTTCCAAAGCCATGAGATTTGGGCTTTTTTTAGGAGGGAGAAAGAGAAGTGATTTCTGGACTTCAGTAAAAAGGGGATGGTTCTTCTAGGTGGCAAAACTCTCCCTCCTTTTTCAATCAACGTTTTATGGAATGGCTCTGTGAGAAAGAAATCTTACATATCAGCTTTATTTGACCATAATTGAATATCCATCAACCTATCTGCCTATCTAGCCATCCTTGCATAGTGCTGGAAACACCAATCTCTGACATAACCATAGGCCTGTTGGAATTGAAAATTAAATTATTATTGCTGTTGTTAGTGGATGTTCCTGTGCTACAAAGCTGAGGAGAAAATGGATAGTTTATCTAGAGAGATCAACAGAAAACATTCAGAGCTGCCAATAAAGGCACAAATTTTCCTGCATGTCATTGTCTGCAAGAGCAGAGTCTTCCTGTCTATGCAATCCAGCCTGAGAAATATGGACAAGGCACTGGATAATGGATTTTTCTTCCTCCTCCCATCATAACTATGTTCAGACTGTACAAAGCAGCCTCTGAAATTGCATTAGGGCTCTGCTGAGCTGCAGAAGAGCTGTCGTCATCCCCCTGCTGCATTTATTTAACTGTGCTGTGTCTGCTGGAGTTAAGTCTGGGCAGTTTTCAAAACTGGGCACCTGTTGGTCAGGCAGCTCAGGATGGAGGAGGAATGGAGAGCCTGGCAGGTTCTGTAGTGACTGGTGGGTTCAATTTTTCTGCCCTTCCTTTAAATTCACCCCCTTTGCCTTCCTGCTTCCCATCTCTTCAGAAACTAGGAGGGAGAACTGCTCCCGTGGTGTTTGCTGTTGCACAGGCAAGCGTTGGATTTCTCCAGCAAAAAAAAACCAAACACAACAAGAAAAGCTTTCTCAGCTCTAAGTGTGTCACCCCCATTCAGAGAAGGTTAAAAATTAAGCAAATGTAGTGTCAGGAAAAACACAGGGCATTGAGTTTTGCCTTCACCTGCAGAACAAGAAACGTAACCAGAAATGTCCTGGAAACGACAGGCTGCTGATGTCCCATGGCCATGCTGGCCTGGCCACCAGCATCCCAGCCAGGCTCCTGAGCACATTTCCACTGGAGATGGCTCAGGACACCCTGTGCTCTGCTCATGGATCACAGCAGAGGCTTGGACAGCCCTAGCAAACCTGGAGCGATGGAGATGCTGAACCAGCCACCCCAGCTGAGCTCACTCTGGGGAGTGCTTGGTTATCATCGAAGCAGGTGGGGGTTGGAAAGGATCTCTGGAGATCATCGAGTCCAGCCCCCTGCTAGAGCAGGATCATCTGGGGCAAGTCACACAGAAGTGCAACCAGACAGGCCTTGAAAGTCTCCAGAGAAGAAGACTCCAGAGCCATTCTGGGCAGCCTGGCCCAGGGCTCCATAACCCTCACAGGAAAGAAGTTTTTGCTCACTTTGAGGTGGAACTTCCCATATTCCAGTTTGTGTTCACTGCCCCTTATCCTATCACAGGGCTTCACTGAAAGGAGGCTGTCCCCTCCGTCTTGACACCCACCCTTCAGATATTTATAAACCTCTCAGCCTTTCCTCATCAGGCAGGTGTTCCAGTCCCTTCATCATCCTCGTAGCCTCCCTTGGACTCTCTCTAGTCTCTCCCTGTCCCTCTCGAACTGGGGAGCCCAGAACTGGACACAACACCCCAGACCTGCTGGACACACTCCTCTTAGTGCACCCCAGGATACCATTGGCCTTCTTGGCCACAAGGTCACATTGCTGTCCTATGGAGAACTTACTGCCCACCAGGACTCCAAAATCCTTCTCCATGGAGCTGCTTTTAAAGTTATGAGGACACAGAGCTCAAAGAACCTCTGAAACATTTTGTTTCAGGTGGAAAACTTGAACTGATGAACCGTCAAAATTGCAATGAGAGCCCCTCTGTGAGACCTGACATCTCTGGATGTGCTGAGGCATAAGGCACAGACTCATCCCCTGGAGATTTGCAGCCTGGCAACATGAGCAGGTAGAGACATCGTGTGCTCATGCAATAGGCTCTTGCTTCCTTGGCCTCTCTGGCTGGTGTTTTACCCACTTCAACACAAGCTGGAAGAATTAAATGACTCTTGACTGGTTTTCAACCTCCTGTTCAAAACAGGCTATGAATTCTAAAGAGAGGGAGCAGGGAAGTTAATTAAAAGGAGTGTTTGCTTTCATCCCAGAGGACACTGCAGCAGGAATTCAGTGAAACACAGGATGGAGGAGAAGTGCCCAGTCCCTGCAGAAGTGCCCAGTCCCTGTGCTTGGCCCTTTTCCTGGGCTCACTTCTGCAGAGCATCCCTGCTGCTTTGGCTGGGGTTTGCACAGAGGTGAGAGCCCCATTTCCACCCTGATTTTAGTCTCCAGCCATTGAGTTGTGGTTCTTCAGCACATCTGATACCATCTTCAAACCTCCCAGAGCTCCAACTCACTAAATAGTCTTACAAATAATCCTAGAGAGCCAAGTCAAGGAGATATCAGGTAGCAGGACTTTGCCTGGAGGCAAAAATGTCTTAATATGTGGCATTAACATGTAACCACCAAAGTCAGCAACACCAATCACAGCAGTAATTACACTGCACTTGACACTGCCTCAAGGTAGACTAGAAATTCTATAAACTAAGAGATTTGGTTGGCAGAAGAGGGGTTTCTCACACCCCTCCTTTAGCCATAAAGCCCCTGTGCTAGAGGTGTCCACCCTTGGTCAAGCCCTAAGGGCTTATCAGCCCATGAACCAAAGGAACTGCTGGTTTGTGTGTGTGCAAAGAACTGGATTCATTTCCTATTCTTTTGAACCCTTGTTAGCTCTGCCCTGCCTTTTGAGGGCAAACACACCCAGCAGGAGCTGCCTGAAGCTCATGGGTTTCCAAGCCCTGTTGCGTTTTCAGGCTGTAATGATGTGATTCTTATTTCCACCACATCACAACCTGCAGAGCACAACCAAAAGCAGGGTCCTGTGAGCCAGGAGGTGGGCAGGGCCACAGCCACAGCCACACACAGTCGAGCAAACAACAGTGTTAGGAGCTCAGCCCAGATTTCTTGAGCCTCAAACCAGGTCTCCAAACTCTTTGGAAGATGCTCTTGCATGGCATGGGTGGCATCTGGTGTATGGGGAGGCCAAATTGTTGTCCTCCCTGGTTTGGACCAACCTCACAAACCAAATATTTCTGCAAGGAGCCTGGCCTGGGTGCTGTACATGCTCCAAAAGCACAAGCTTAGCTTTAGTAAAAGACAAGAGAGATGAAAAACCAAGACTTCACACATCCCCTGCTGAGCCTCCTCCATGTTTCCCCACTCCCCCTTCCCTGTATCTAACACTGTAGCAGGGAACTAAGTGGCTTGTTAGTGTTTTAAGCAGGTTTTCCCATGAATATCACATAACCTTAGGCTCTCTGAGCTGGGTAATGGAGACTGCCACGCTCTCTTGCTTGGCCACGTTACAGAGATGATTGCTAAGCAGGGAAGTGACATTTGCATGATTTACAGGACGTAGAAATTCCTGCTGTGGTGAGAACACTCCCTGGGATTAGCTGCAATTCTCCTGCCCAGCTCAATCACAGCCCTTCCTTGCTGCTGTGCCCACAGCTCTGAGTGGGGAAAGGATTGTCAGCAGGGTAAGTATCAACATTTTTAGACACCTTGGGAAAACCTGGAGGACATAAAATTTCATGAAACTGCTGATGGCAGCCTCAGCTGTGGCACATCTCTCCTGTATTACTGCCTGTTGGTTTCAATTGCTCATAACTTTATCAAACTTCACATATTTTAGCTGAAACTGGACATTTACAGAGCTCTGGAGAAGCAGCTGAAGTCTTGCCTGGCATGTGTCTACCCAGGCCAGGTACCCACCAGCTTCAGCAGCTCCGTGGCAGAAGCTGCATCATCAGGGAATAAAAAAAAAATCAGTATCTGCCTTAGAACCATAGAATCCCAGACCAGGTCTGGTCCCAACCCCCTGCATGGGCAGGGACACCTCCCACCAGCCCAGGCTGCTCCAAGCCCCATCCAACCTGCCCTTCAACACTGCCAGGGATGGGGCAGCCACAGCTTCCCTGGGCAACCTGGGCCAGGCTCTCACCACCCTCACACCCAAGATTTTCCTCCTTATGTCCAACCTCCATCTCCCTCTTCCAGTTTAAAACCATGACCCCTCGTCTTCTCACTGATCTCTCTGGTGAAAAGTCCCTCCCCAGCTTTCCTGGAGCCCCTTCAGGCCCTGGAAGGTGCTCTAAGGTCTCCCTGGAGCCTTCTCTTCTCCAGGCTGAACACCCCAACTCTCCCAGCCTGTCTCCAGAGCAGAGCTGCTCCAGCCCTTGGATCATCTCCATGGCTCCTCTGGCCTCTCTGCAGCAGCTCTAGGGTCCTGGGGACCCTAGAACAGGACCCAGCACTGCAGGAGGGACTCACCAGAGCAGAGTAGAGAGGGACAGTCCCCTCCCTTGACCTGTTAGTCATGCTGCTTTTAATACATAACACTGGAACTCACCCTCAGCTCTTCCAGGGACAGAAATAAGTGCTTCCAGAAGATGTCTGGACAGACGACATCAGCAGAAAAACTGGTTGACCAGGACAAAACCTGGTCCCACTTGTGCTAATTTTGCTAACTGAGAGGTGCAGGTAAAGCCCCTCTTCCACTTCCCTCACCCATCCCACCTGCCTTGAGCAGCCCCTGGCCCTTGCTACCCCCTAATTTATGCCAAGTGGTTTTAGTTCCACTTAACAATGAACCCTACCTGTGTTTCCATTCTGGAGTGAAAAACCATCTTGAAGCAGGAATACTGATCAACATTCACTTCTTCTAGGTTTAGTGCCAAGTCTTGGGCAGTCTGGTCCTGGATCTCAGTTGAGGCTGCTCAAAGCATCCTCACAGCTCAGGGAAATCAACTACCTGCACCAGATTCCTGTGCTCATCTCAGCTGAGCTTTGCTTTCAGGGATGAGATCAAGGCTGAACAAGGCTGGTGAGCTGTGAAAAACAATCACTGGAACACGCAGCTCCCCCGGGATGGAACTTACACCCACATAAAGGAAACAACAAAAATGTAGAGTGTTTAACAGGTTTGTTTCACAGAGGTGGGAAATCACTGCCAGGTGAGGTTGGAAGGCTGCAGGTGGGCATGCAGAGGCTCCTGTCCCACAGGTTGTGCAACTTCCCTTCCAGGGCTTAAATCGCTTCATAAATGATAAAAGTTGTGTTTTGGTCTGTCTGTTGTGTGAGTTACTGACTTCTGACCTTTCTTGAATGTATGAAGGAAATTTCCTCAGGCATTAGAAGCTGAGAGCAGCTGTTACGTGGTGGAAACCTCCAACAGTCCCAATGAGACTATTCCTTCCCTTCCCGAGACCCTGTTAGAGACTGAGAACAGCAAATGGGACAAGAGCTGGTGGCACTATTGGGATGGCCACCACTGCAGAGCTGTTCATAGAATCATTGAGTCATGGAATGGTTTGGATTGGAAAGGACCTTGAAGATCACCCAGTCCCAACCCCTTGCATGGGCAGGGACACCTCCCACCAGCCCAGCTTGCTCTAAGCCCCCAAACTCTTGGCCCAGTTTGTGCTTCTTGGCCATTTGCAGCCACTCCAGTATCTTCCTGAAGGTCTCATTCAGCTGGACAGGGTGCTGGGCCACCATGTCTAGACCCTACTTTTGCCAAGAAAGGTTGGGCCACGTGATCCTTGAGGTCCCTTCCAACCTGGGATTTTACAGTTCATGGATTGCAGCCCAGGGCTGATCAATACAATACTTGGTTCCTTGGCAGGAGGAAAGGGAATCCTTTGGGAAGATCAATAGTGCAGCAGCAGAGAAGTGAACCTGTCATTTCCACTCTGAAAAACATGTGGTTTCGTTGAGCATCTTCCACCTTTTTGCTGTCAGGTCTGACGTTCACATGGGTCACCAGCCACCTGAAGCTGTCATTATTTGTTGGCAACACTTCCTATCCAGGAACAGCACTGGATTTGTCAGCCCTCCCCAGACCAAGGGTTGGTGTTTTGAGCAGGCTGGGAAGCTGGATTTGTACTGCATGTTATCTTTTTGGAGGGGTGAGGTTGTGGGGTGTCTTTTTGTTTTAGCTGTGGAAAAATTGAGACCCAGCAACGTGACAGAGAGTCATCAAATCATGGAATGGTTTGGGTTGAATGGGACCTTTGAAGGTATCTAGTCCCAACTCCCCCTCCAGTGAGCAGGGACATCTTCAGCTCAATCGGGTTGCTCAAAACCCCTTCCAACTTGACCTTGACAGAGCTTCTTCCCTTGAAATGTTCAGGACAAATTAAAAAAAAAGTCAGTTTTCTGGGAAGAGAGGGGAGTTTTCCTCTGTGCCCCAGGGCCCTGACCTGCACAGTCCTCTCCTGGGGACCACGAGGCCTTAGAGATAGAGACAGCAAAGCTCCTGGGGTGCTGGTCCTGCCATTAATCAGGCAACCTGGGAAGTGGGTTTTCATTCTTCTTTCTGTTTGCTTTTTAATCAAACCTACACGGGTTGTCACAGGCAGGGGGAAAGCGAGGAGAGATGCTTTTCTGATGTATGTTCACAAGCAGTTTGGAGGACTTTGAAACATGACTCTGTGGCAAGAGAGTGGCTTGTTGATGAAGAGCTGCAAGCGAGAGCACGAAGCTACAAAGATCTGGCAGGTTTGACTTGCCAAGCAAATTTTTTAAAAAAAATCATATTAAAATAAGCACGTCATTCAATTGTGCCTGAATTGCTGCTGTCTGGACCTTTGTGCCATGGTTTCTATCAAGGCAAAGTGGTTGAGAAAATGTCACCAGCCAGATTTGCTGGTATGCAGCAACTGCCTCTTTACACAGGCACATGAATAACTGCAGGAGGTGTGGGACAACAGGAAGATCAGATCTTTTCAGTACAAGATGTTCTCTAAAAATCCTGCCAGCTCCAGGCAGGGTTGCAGCATGGTTGCACACCAGTGCTGGTCACCTTGGAGTGCCCTCATGCCTGCCTGCCTATGGCAGAGGCAGGAAGGACCTGCAAAGATGCTCCTGCCTCCCTGAGCATCAGACAAACCCATCCCATGGGTGGGAAATGTAGCTTGTGATCCTCCCTGAACTCAAACCCTGCAGAAAGCCACCCTCACACACACATACAAACCACATCCCTGGTATCAGTTTGGGTTTTTAAGGAATAAATCATGCAAAAAGCAAAAGACACCTAAGTGAAGTATTAAGGCTGATGAAGTCTTGCAGAGTGACAGCTCAACATCGAATCACTTCCAATAGTCCAAAAAAGGCCCATCCTAGAGAGAGACCCTGGAGAATGAAGTAGAATCACTGAAGCTTCCTGAACCATAAATCACACCAGGATTTCTTAATCACACCAAATACAAACACTCATAAATCTATCAGAAACAAGCAGAGTAGCCTGTGCAGAGGAGCAGAGAAAAATCAAGTGGAAAGAAAGGAAAAAATCAGGAGAATGAGAGGCCAGTGACAGGGAACAGTACTTAAGTTTAACATTTCACAGCAGAATAACTCAAGCCTTTCTTCCTGCTGGTGTAAATGTCAGCTTTTGTGCTGGTGCCCTCTCCTTTGCAGCAGCTTGTGGTGGTTTTGGTCACCTATTAAAGAGTGTGATGGCTACAGCTCCCAGGGGTTCAGGCTGGGTGCTCATGGAAGGTGGTGTGGTGGCAGACGTGGGGTTGTTCCCACTGAGCCCAAATTGCTGCTGATTAGTTGGGGATAACACATCCAGCCTCACCAATGAGAGGGGCAGCTCCTTGACAGGCTCAACTTCAAGTGTCTCCATGGCCTTTCATGGAACAACACCGGTCACAACAAACCTCAGTGTGACATAAATGAACCTCAAGTGGTGCCAAAGGCTGCAGCTTCAGCTGAGACTGCTCTTGGCAGAGGGTGACTTGTAGGTAAACTCTTTATTCACAGAAAAGCTTCTTTTCTTTCACCGTGAAACTCATGAGAACTTGAAATGAGTTCAGGAAATGGTTTTGGAAGGGGAAAAATTAGAGTGAGGAGGTGAAAGAGGTGTTGAAGAGGTGCTGGGGGTGGAGTCCTCCTTCCACCTCCATGCCCAGGTGCTGGAGTGGTGATGCAGGGGGAAGAAGAACCCGGTGCTGGGAGGTGTGGGCCCACCACCCTCACCCTGGAGACATCTATAACCAACAGACAGGGGGAATGTTCACAATCTCTCTTGCAGATTTTCCCTTTGGATTGATGATGAAGCTTTCACAGGAGCGTGGCCATGACCTTGTCCATGCCCTGTCTCTGGGAAGCAGAGTTTACCTCCTACTGCCCCATTCAGGAACTGCTCCAGGCAGAAAAACATCCCTCAAACTCATCTCCCACCATTTTTCAGTGGGATGATCCTTCAAGTGGTATTTTCTCCACCCATGTTCACTTTTCCTCTTAGAAATGCAATTGCCTTCAAGCTACAAACTAACATGATGATATTTTGCAAGTCATGCCTCACAAAACATTTTCAGCATTTTTGTGGGTCATACCCAGTAGCCTTTTGTTCCACTGTGACCACAACTCTTCCTTTTAGGACAATTGCATCACGTCTCCTGCCTCCCAGGGTGGGCATCCTTGTCTTTCATCTCCAGGGTATCCTGCTGTAAATCTTCTCCAGCCTCTTTGCTGCAGTGAAACAAAGAGACCAACTCTGCAAAGTGGCTGAAAGAGCTCTTTGTTCTCTCTGTCACTTGGGGCTGCAGCACAACTTTCCAGACCACGAGTAACCATTTCAAGTTTTACTTTTTCTTTTCCTTTTCCTTTTCATTTTTTTTTAATTATTTTTTTTTCCCCTGGCATTTAGTAATTTTAACAATTTCCAGCTACTTGCAGCAACAATTATGCACGTGGAAAGTTTGAAAGTGGCAGACCATTCTCTTTTTTTCACCCAGGAGTCCTAAAATCATTGGCTCCAGTGTGCTCTGGCCCACTTGTGCTAATTTTTCATAATCTTGGATGACCAGGAGATCTGCAGGAAATGGAATGGATGCCAGTGGTGTGTTAGTGTTCAAAAAGGGGATCTATAACTCAGCTGTTTACTGCTCAGTTAACTTTATTGCAGTCCCTGCAGACTAAATAAGAGACTTGGTCAAGGACTCAAAGGAGGACAGATGATGAGGCTGTGACTGACACCAGTCAATAAGTTTTGCTGGTTTCCTCTTCTCAGTTGTTTAGCCCAGCAAAAGGTCTTGTACAAAGAAGCATTGATTTCTGCTGAGCTTTGGGTATCCTGTTGCACAACATTCTGATATATTTCTAATGAACTCCCTGCCAAATTAGCAGAGTGCATGTTAAATGAGCTGAGGTTGAATTAGCTGACAGCTCTCAAAGAGCAGTGAGCAGTGGGGAGGCATTGCTGAATGGGGATGGTGCTTGTGGATTCTGCCAAGTCCACTTCCAGGCCAAGTTATTCAATATTTTTAGCAATGATCTGGAAGAAAATCACTGCTGATCATTACAGATGTCACAGAGATTGGCAGAGCAATTAACAACTGTGAAGATGATAGGGCAGTCGGAGGAACCTGATTTCCTTAACAAATTGGGTGCTTTCCAACCATGTATGATTTGAATAACAACAAATTCGAGGTCACTTATTGAAAAACAAAGCAAAAAACAAAACCAAATGAAGGCCAGGCCTCCAAAACAGAAACTATTTGTGGAAGCCCAACTTCCAGCTGGGGTGTGGGAGGGAGTCTCTGATGGGCAAGAGCATTGAAAAATGGGTTTACATGGTGCTGGGAAATATTAAAAGGGGAATGAATGAGTGGGGGGGTTGAAACTGACTTTCCCTGTGCTCATGGCTGCAAGAAAGTCCTCAGGTTTGGAGCTGACATTTCCAAAAGGTTGTTAAAAATTAGAGAGGTGGGTTGAGGGCAGTGAAAGTCCTTGCAAATATTGTCAGAAGTGACAGAACTGCCTCCCAGAGACATCGTGCTTGGTCTCTGTAGCTCCTCCGAGGCAGATGAAGAGGTAACTTGATTATATTGCCTAAGA
The DNA here is from genome assembly GCF_020740795.1 of Apus apus. Lineage (NCBI taxonomy): Eukaryota > Metazoa > Chordata > Aves > Apodiformes > Apodidae > Apus > Apus apus. The sequence goes on along the minus strand of NC_067302.1, from coordinate 2,228,782 downwards.
ACCATTGCAAGGAAAAACAGTGAGTGCTAAAAGGCTCCTTAATCTTGCAGGGAGTGACAGAATGTGGAGCTAAGAGCTGAAAGTGAGAGCCAGGCACACGTAAATGAGAGGGGCGGGAGGGACACTTGTGCAGCAGCAGAAGGGCTGGTGAGCCAGCCAGACAAATGATGGTCATATGAGGAGAACACCGTGTCAGTATTCAGAGCACCCAGTGCTTTGGGAAATATCTTTCCTGATTGCTGTGGCCCCTGGAAATCAGTCTGTGGATTTTCCAGCAAAGCGTGGGGACAAAGGGCTCAGTTGGGGGCTGTGGAACATCCTGGTCTTCTCCTTGCTGGGTGAGGGCTGGAAGTGGGGATGAGGGGGAATTCCTGCCCAAAAGCTGATGTGTAGCAGCAAACTCCCCACCCTGCATTTGTCTGGATGGCAGGACACCCTCGAGGCCAGGCTGCCCAGGAATGGTTTGGATCTGCCTTTTCCAGGCACTCCCAGTTCATCCCTTTCACCACATCTCCCTGTGCCCGAAATACCAGCCACGTTTCACTGAGGAGAGAGCAGTCTGCTGAGGTGTAAGCTCAGATTTGTAGGTACAAGATTGGAAGCAAAAGGTGAGAAGGAAAACAAACAGAGAACACAAAGGGAGCAGAGGTTTAACAAGCACACACCTCCCCTGCCATGACTCCCACCTCGGAGCTGGCCAGGAGTGTTCCCAGCCACCATCCAGCTTCAGCTGTTACTCTCATCTCCAAACACTTCCCTCCTCCACCAAGCCCTCCTCTTTGGAGGTTCATTTCACACCTTAATGATCCTTGTTTGCCCTCTGTGGAGCCAGGTCTCCTGGGTTCTCAGAGGATACCTGTCCTCATCCCCCCTCCCCTCAGCAGCTCGAGGGCTTGGGATGACTCTTCTTATACTGAGCAGTAAGTGTTTTAAAAGCAATTCTCACTCTGTTTCTAGCTGGCTTGCCACCCACCCAGCTGGGTGGTTGTTTTCTCATAGGTTGCTAAGTGGCTCACACTAAATATTAGATGAGACATCAGGTACACAGACGTCTCCAAAGCACATTTTGGCTCATTACCAGCCTCTTGCCTAGACCACACACCACGCTCAGGACTGCAGATGGCAGCTTGGTAACAAGTGGTTTCCCCAAATCCTGTCTGTGCTGGGAGCACAGGGATAACACTACATCCAAGCACAGAGCCAAAGTCTCCTCTGGAACATCCTGCCAGGTCTTCCCATGGAGGAGATCAGACCTGTCCTTCTTCCCCTGAATGAGTGGTCTCCTTGCAGGCACCTACAGGGGACTGGAAATCTCCCAGAGATGAGTGGAAGGGCCACATCACTCCTTCTCCTGCCACACTGCCAAGGACTCAGACCCTTTGGCCAGAGACCCCTGAGCAAGGAGGACCTGGAGCCCTGGGACTGAGAGATGTGGAAGAAGTGGGGCAGATCTTAGCTCCTTCAAACCCTGCAAGGTATCAGGAAAGGGACAATCTCTCCAGGAGGGAGATGGAACTGCATACAGGTTTTTCTTGTTCCCCCTCCATGTGTGTCTTATTAGTGCTTCTTCTGAATAATATGATGAGTTTTCCCTCCCAAGTCAGTCATTTTTGCACACTCTGGTTGTGTGAAAGCAGACAGCAGAGTATATAAAGCTTGGGGTGGGTGAAGGGCAAGTCAGTGACTGGAATAACTTGTGGGGTCAGCACTGGGCTGCTGGGCAGATGGTGGTGGAGGGCAGCCCCCAACACAGCATCAAAGGGAAAGGACCCACCTTGCTGCTCCTTGGACTTCTCCCTTGCTACACCAGGAGCCTCTTCTATTCAGAAGATCATTCCTGTCCTACAAGAAACCACAAATGGGAGATGGAAGGAGTGGAAGGAAGTTAGAAGTACAGAAAGCACATTTGCTGTGAGCTCTGCCTGCCTGCAATTCATTTGCTAAAAGCAATTAAGGACTAGAACAGAGACCACCACCATTCTCTGCAGAACACCTGGGTTTCTTTGGCAATTACTCCATCTGCCAAGGCAAACAAGAAATTTTGTCAGACCTCTTTTTAGAGCACTGCATCCATCTCTGCCAAGTGCTTAAGGCAGGACCCTCTCCCTTCAGTTTAGCAAAGACTTTGATGAAGAAATGTTCAAGGGGGAAAGAAACAACACTTCTTTTCCTAGGGCAAGGGTGGGGGAGGTGTTGCAGTACAATGCAAAAGGAAACCTTGCCACTGTGTCATGTTTGATTTGGTTCCTTGCCAGGTTGCTAAATTCAATTCAGATGCATGATCACACCTTAATGAATTCAATGGGGAAATTAAAATTTAACTATCTGCTCATGAAATGTTCATGCTGTTGGTTGTGTTTAATGACTAAAGACAGGATATGTTGAGTCAAAAAAAGGGAGATAGCAGTCTGGTTTACTATCAGGACACTCTATAAAATTTATTTAATCTTCTGTGTTTCATATTGAAAAGTAAATACAGGTTTAGACAGGGCTCCTAGGAACTGTAGGGACAGGGATTTTCCACAGGTATGTGAGAGGGCTGAGGCCTGCATTCAGCATCTCCAGGAGTTCCACAAGATTCCATGAACTGCTGTAGAAACCTGCAATGTGGGAGTGAAGGTTTCAGCTCTGACCTACACCTCTTGAGCAGCCTTAGCTTGGCTCCTCAGCCCAGATTGCCACCTGTAACCCCTGTGCTCTGCATCACTCTTCAGGAGGAGCTGGCTCTGGGTGGCTCCTGAGGAAGAAGCAGCCATGGGTAGGCAGTGGTGCAGGAGCCTGCAGAGAGACTCTTTGGAGAAGAATCCCTCCTTGGAGTCCCACCTCAGAGAGACACTGCAGACTTCCTCACATCTTCCTGTCTTCTTCCCCTCCTGCCACCAGGACACGGTCACAAAGAGCCCACAGAGCTGCACGTGCATTAGATGTGTCCATACTTGGTTGGGATCAGTTACCAGTGTTGCCCATTCAACACCAGCCCAGAGGACTCAAGAATGCACTTGTCAACTTAGGGAAGACCTTGAGTCATTTCCAAATGTCTCCAGAGGTGGTGGGGATCCTGCTCGTGTGGATCCTTGGTGGGATCTTGAGTAGACACTTGCACTTTACTTGCATATGCAAACGTACAGCAAATTTGTGAGGCTTCTACCACCCCTCTCTGGACACTAACATCACCTCTACCAGGGAGAGCAGCATCTGGACACTGTGAAGATGGACATATTGAAGTGGCTGAGGTCTCCTGGGAAGGAGGAATAGACAAGATGAGAACTGGAGGGATGGAAACTCTCTCTGCTGACAGAGCTCAGATTACAGATGACAGATTGACACTAGCAAAGCATCCAGTGGGCTGGGACCTGAGTTGGATCAAGATCTTCAAAGGAACTGCAATAATCACTGTGAGGGTGTTTGGAACAAGAGTTAGAAGATCTGTGCCCTCCCCAGCCCCTCAAATCTTGATCCAGACTTAGATCTGGATGTGGAGCCTCTGCTACCAGCAGGGAGTTTAAATCAGTCCCTCATTTCAGAAATAAGCAATGAGTGAGACCCTCTAAAACACTGTCACACTCAAGAAGCTGGGCTAGATGGAGATGATTTAGCAGTGTGGCTAAATAAGAACCACCAGTGCTGGGCTTGCTTTGACTCTGTGTTTTTTGCAAAGCTGTACAAAACCTGCCCTACTGATCACTGAACACTCCATAAAACCAGGAGTGGGAGGCCTGGAGTGCAATGAAATCGAGGAAGAAACCAATCTCCCTGCAAAGGGCTGAGAAAAGAAGCATAAAAGGCAAGAAAGAAAAGGTCAAAGGAAAATGGCTGTGGAGGAGGCAGCCACAGCAATTCATCCCAGCCTCCCCCTGCCTGCTGGGGAACATGCAGGAGATGCAGGGAGAGTCCAAAACCTGTTTAACCTCATCACTAAGGGCTGGAAAGAATGGAAATGTCTCTCAATTTTTTCTCATTCCTGCAGAGATGAAAAACAAGCATTTTATTTGTTGGGAGGAGAACTGCAAGGAGCCTTTGCATTGGTCTGCCTGACACTCACTATTACCAAAGTTTCCTGCAGCCTTGGGAGAAACTTCTACCTCTCCATCCTTCTTGGACACCTTAGAGCATGGGAAGGGACCTCCTGCCTTGAGAGGCACCAACTCCTGGTCTTTTCAACTTGCAGTGGGAGTTTGTGGACACAAAAACCTGGTATGTCTTGTAATTTTATTCATTTGGAAAATGAATTTCAGAGCCAGATCAAAGGTTGGAAGGTAACTACTAAAGTTGGCAGCACTCCGACTTTGTAGTCTAAGTAGATTTCTTCTCATAAAGTAGTTTCTTTTCTTCTTCTTCTTTTTTAAATGGAATATTCATTGTTATTAGAGAATCCAGCCAAGCCTGAAACCCCTTGCACTAAGTACATGACATGTAAGTAAAGGTCCCTGCTTCCATCTGGAGAAAACAAGATGGGCAGGGAAGGGCAAAGAAGCTCTACCCAAGGTTGTGATGCTAAGACATCAGCACAAGGGTGGATGGATTTGTTCTAGGATCCCAGGGAACCTCTGTATTCATTGGACTGAGAAAGGAAAGCTCTGGTTTGCCCATGGTGTGACCAGAACCCAGCAGTCATCTGGGGCCACAGAGCTGGGTCAGCTTCATGCTATTTCAGCCAAGTTGGACAAGGGCACCTGGAGGTCTTCGTGCAGGGCAAAGGCTGGAGCTTGGCTGGAGCATGAAATTCAGGAGCTGCTGAGCCAGAGCAGGACTCCAAGGGAGACATCCCTCACAACATTGAAGCTCCAAGACAAGATGAACAAGCTGAACATCTCAGTGAGTTTTCTCAGTGGCTCAGTACTCCCCGTGAATGCCTTATCTGTGCTGTGACTTATTCCAATTGAACCTTAGTTGAATGAACTGGTGTGGCCAGCAGGGCCAGGGAGGTGATGGTCTCTCTGTGCTTGGTGAGGCCACACATTGGGACAGGCTGCCCAGGGAGGTGGTTGAGTCACCATCCCTGGATGTGTTTAAAAGTTCTCAAGATACGGTGCTTGGGAATGTGGCTCAGACTTGGGAGAGGAGGGTTAGTGGTTGGGACTCAGTGACCTTAAAGGTCTTTCTCACCTAAGTGCTTCTATGATTCTGGGCAGCCTGTGCCAGGACCTGACAAGGAGGAACTTGTTCTCCATATCCAATCTAAGCCTCCCCTGGCACAACGTGAGGCTATTCCCTCTTCTCCTATCACTTGTTACCTGGGAGAAGAGACCAACCTCCACAGCAGCAGAGTGTGGCTGATGCACAGAGCTGTGCACAGCCTGTGTGCCCAGCAGCCAGCCACCCAAATGCAGCCCTTCTAATTAGCATGAGAGGGCAAACTAACAGCCTAAATAAATCCATCGAGATGCAGGAGAGTTCCTTATTTGCAAGCAGAGGCAGGGATGCCAGAGTGAGCCTGGGCTGGTGTGTAGGGAGCAGCTGGGAGCAGGGAAGGGGGACACTGTGCCAGGGGGAGAGGGAAAGGGCACATTCCCTGTGCCTCTCCCAGAGCTGTCACATGGGACCATCCACAGCCCATGCAGCCCTGCCATGCCTCCCCTTTCCCTGATGTCAGATTATTATCTGCCAATATGCAAAATAATGCAAATGAGGCTATAAAGATGTTAATTATGCTGAAGGAATTAACTGCTCATTAACTTAAGCTTCCTGCTCTATTATTTTCATTACTGTCCCTCATTTTCCAGGGAGAGGAAAAGGCACATACCAGCCCTGATGCTCTTCAGCCCCCCCCTTCCTCCTGCCTTCTTGTGTCCACTGTGCCCCACGAGGGTCTCAGCCCTTCTTGGCCCCTCCAGTGCTGATGTCCTGCTGTCTGGAGACACTGTCCCATGTCTGGGCACCCTGGCTCTGCTCAGGGCCATGACAAGTACCCTGGCAGGTGTGTGGGACACGTCTCAGAATCACAGGGTGGTGGGAGTTGGAAGGGACCTCTGCAGATCATCTAGTCTAACCCCCACTTCTAGAGCAGGATTGTCTATTGCAGATTCCACAGGAACACATCCAGATGGGTTTCGAGTGTCAACAGAGATGGAGACTCCACAGCCTCCCTGGGCAGCCTGTCCCAGGGCTCTGGTACCCTCACAGTCAAGAAGTATTTTCTTATATTTAAGTTCAACCTCCTGTGCTCCAGTTTGTGCCCATTGCCCCTTCTCCTGTCACTGGGCACCCCTGAGAAGAGTCTGGCCCATCCTCCTGACACCCCCTGTAGATATTTATAAGCATTAATGAGATCCTCCCTCAGTCTCCTTTTCTCTGTGCTGAAAACAGCCCCAGCTCCCTCAGCCTCTCCTCATATGGTAGATGCTCCAGTCCCTTCATCATCTCAGTGCCCTGTGCTGGGCTCTCTCCAGCAGTTCCTCGTCCTTCTGGACTTGGGGAGCCCAGAACTGGTCACAGTTCTCCAGGTGAGGCCTCACCAGGGCAGAGTAGAGGGAGAGGAGAACCTCCCTGGACCTACTGGCCACACTCTTCTTAGTGCAGCCCAGGATGGCACTGGCCCTCTTGGCTGCCAGGGCACATGTTTGGCTCCTGGTCAGCCTCTTGTCCACCAGGACTCCCAGGTCTTTTTCCCCAGAGCTGCTCTCCAGCAGATCAGCCCCTAACTTCTACTGGTACCTGAGGCTGTCCTTCCCCAGATGGAGCACTTTACACTTGCCCTTAATGAACTTCATTAGGTTTCTCCCAGCTCTCCAGCCTGGTTTGGGAGGGGGAATTCACTCCCATCTTTGTCACTGCATGACTTGGATTGAATTAGATCCTGTCCCCATGCCTCAGTTTCCCCATCTGCCATGCAATAAAGATGATGAAGAGCCTGGAAATCCACTCATGGAAAACAAGGTGTGAAAGCCTGGGGGAGTGTTAGTGTTAGAATAAGATTGGGCAGCATGTTAGGAAATGTATCATGAAGAGTCATTGTGCAGCAGCCAGGGAAACAGGCAAGCGAGTTAGAGCTGACAGTTGTTGCCATCCCTTGTTTTTGTCCACAGATATGCCTGGTCTGATATCCCAAGTCATCCCTCATGTTGGCAACTTTCATCTCTTTCCACTCAAGCAAACCTGCCTGTATTAAACCAATTAGGTGCCACGTGCAGCAGTTACACAGATGCTGGCACCAGCAGCACCGGCAGCACTTAGAGATGTGAGCGGTGTCTGCACGAGCTCTGCAATCCATCTGGGAGAAGAATCAGATTTGCCAGCCAGCTTGGTTAAAATATTTAAATGAGAGGTTGCTGCACTTCTAGACAAAGAAAATACTGGCAAGGAATGTACCAGAAAAAACACAGCTCGTGGTGACACCTTTTCAAGGGCCACTTAAGTCTGATCTGCGTAGCAGAGAGACCCTCCTGTGCTGCTGGGTCCTTCCAGCCTGCAGGCTGCTTGCCACGTGTGGAGACCTGCCCCAGAGAAATTAGGAAATGAGCTAAATCCAGGCTGGACAGGGAAGGCATGGAAGGAATTGACTACATTGACCACAAGAAGGCAAGAGGGCTGCACAAGGTCGGCTTGCGTGTCCCTCCGTCTCTGTCTCTTGTCTCAGACAGGACAAAAATGAATGTCAGGGCAAGAGTGTAACAAAGCCCACTTATGTCACACTCCTCTCCTTTAGCACCACCCTCCCTTAGAGCATTTGCAGCTCACAAGAAGTTTCCATGTGGTTCTTGCCCCTAGGTGGGTTCTTCCCATGCACTTGCTTACTTGACCACTGCAAACTTGCAGCAGATTCCTGCAGCAAGGACTCCCACAGCTCAGCTCTACAGTGAAGAAGGAGCTGCCTCCTTTGGTCTGCTTTGAACCTGCCTCCTGCTTACATCATTCACATCTCCTAAATCCTGCTCTGGAAGAGGTAACATGTGGCAAATCTCCATTTCTACCTGCCCTCCCTTGCAGGGGTGAGGTGAAGCTCCCAGAGAGCTAAGAAGGTTGAGCAGGGACAGCTGCATAGAAACACAGAATCGTTTGGGTTGGAAAACACTTTTAAGATCATTGAGCCCAACCACTAACCCAAGGCCACCACTAAACCATGTCCCTCAGCACCACATCTACATGGCTTCAAACTCCCTCCAGGCACAAGGACTCCACCATTGCCCTGGGCAGCCTGGACCAGGGCCTGACAATCTTTTTGGGAAAGGAATTGTTCCCATTACTCAATCTAAACCTTCCCTGGGCAACTTGAGGCCATTTCCTCTTGTTCTGTCACTTGTTCCCTGGGAGAAGACACCAAACCCACCTGAGAGCAAGAGGGTCTCCCCTCAGCCTCCTTTTCTCCAGGCTGAACACTCCCAGTCCCCTCAGCTGCTCCAGACACACTCCAGCCTCTCCATGTCCTGTTCATAAGGGGCCCAGAACTGAATGTGGCTCTTCCTCATCCCATTTTGGCTTCATTTTATCTCCATTTTGCTTGTACAAGTGAAGCCATGTAGTATAACAGAGCTAGAAACTGACTAAATCTTTACAATTTGGGTGGCTGTTTTCTGTAGCTGGTTCTGTTCCCTGCTCCAGTTCAGGAAAGCTGGGGCACAGCAGAGGGAAGCATGGAAAAATGAGCAGCCAGAGGTTGTTAAATAATATATATATCATAGGGTGTGCATTGGTGGCTGCTGAGATTGGCAGCCCAGAACCCCCGTGCTTGGTGTCCCCAGCAGACCCCATCCAGCATTGGAGCCACTGTCCCACCTTGGTACTTGCTGCTGGAGAGGCTGATGGTGAAGGCTGCTCCCCAAGAAAGGACTGAGCTGCCAGAAGAATCTGGGAGCTGGGGAAAAGAAAACAGCCTTGGAAAGAACTTGACTGAAAGAGGCTGTGGTTTGTTAAAGGCAAAGTTCGTCGTGGTCTGTAATTACCAACGGAGGGAAAAGGAGAGTTGATATCCAGAGCTGCTTTCTTCTGGCAGAAAAAAAGCCTGGTGAATCCAACGGCTGGAGGCTGAAGTTAGCAGAAGTGAAATGCAGGATGAAAATAGCTAAGACTGGAGATAATTGCCAAGCTCCCCGACGGCTGCTGCTTGGCTGTCACCAGAGGATCACAGGCAGAGCTGAGGAGCTGCCCACCTTGGGGTTAGTTGCCTCTCCCTGCTTAGCTCTGCATGGCACAGCAACAGCAAGGGCTCCAAAGCCCTGGAAGCTGAGCTGGGATTTGCCTGGATTTGAGAAGACTAAGAAAGGTCCTCACCTGCTGGTTTTCCACCACCCACTGCCCCACAAACTTCATATTCATCCTTGAGCATCACGGGAGGAGCCACGTGGACTCCAACACTTTTCTGCTTGCAGAACGTCCCTGGGCAGCACCAACCCATGGGGCACAAAGACAACTGAAGCTGCCAAGTGCCCCCCACCCCCAGCCATGCCACACATGATGATTTTAATGAGTAATCTGTCACTAACGCCTTTGCAGCTCTGTGGGGTGTGACATGTCGTGGGAGGTGTCACACTGATGTGTTCTGGGGGGTTTAGGTCCTGCTGTGGTGACTTCCCTTCAGCCCCTGCCTTGTAGGGACTGCAAATCTGCTTGGAGCACATCATGTCTGATTGATTTTATGGACTGCAGTGGGTCGAGGTTGATTTTGTTTCCAAATAAAATATCAGCTGAAGAGCAACTCCATGTGCTTGCTAGCTTGGGGCCATGGGGTACCATTTTATTGGCTGGTGTAGTTTGCTTGCTGGCTGGTTTTATTCTTTAATAAAACCTTTTGGCAGAGCTGTGGCTTCTTGGTGCCTTCCAATTAGGGAGAGAACAACCAGTGCTCAACTCTGACACAGAAGTTTACAAAACCAGCAGAGATATGCAGGGAGACCTCTAAGAACAATGAAGGCAGAGCTGCTGGCTGCTAACGAGGAGGAAATGTGTTATTTTTAGCTCTCCAAGAAGGTGGAAGGTGAAAAAAACAACACAAGAACAAAGGAGACGTATCATCCAATCCAGGCAGCCAAAAAGCAGTTCCAAAAAAATAAATAAATGACAAGCTGACTGCTGGGCAGGGTAATTCTCTCACTGATTGGAAGGAGGGGGCTTGGTGGCTGGCAAAGTCCTGGGCCCAGGGGGTCTGCCCATCCCCTGGGGCTCCAGACCCGAGTCTCAGATGGACCAGTCTGCAAATCCAAAGTGGAGCAAGCTGAGGTTCCCTCTCAGCTCTGGTCCCCAAGCAGGATCAAGGCTGTGCAGGCTCAGCTTGGTAGCAGGAGGGGCTCTGGCAGGCCACCAGGCCCACCTCCAGATGCCCACATCTGCCAGCCAGGGCGTGGAGGGGCAGAAGCAGATGAGCTGATGGAAGAGCAGAGAGCAGCAGGTGCTGGAAGCCCAGGGCTGTGAATGACAGACCCAACACAGCAGGGTGCCCCTGCTCCCTGCCAACACTGAAAGGAGCTGTACATGCAAACACCCCGGTGGGAAAGGGGCCTCCTGGGCTCCAGGTGAGGGTAGGATGGCAGGAGGGGAACATGGGAAAGGAGAAACCCGTAGTGTGGTGTTTGGGTAGGCAGCAACTTGCCTTCACCAAGGATCCTGACTGCCCCCAGGGATGTGAGAAGGATGGGGAGAGAGACCTGCAGCAGGGACTGGGTGCCTGGCACAGGGAGCTCCCACTGCAGGTTCCCTGCCCCAACATCCAGACCAGGTCCTGCTGTCAGACCTACCACTGCTGCTAAGGGAGGGGCACAGAGGCCTGTGCTGGGTTTAGCATTACAGGGAGTCCAGTTGCTCGTGTAAATGAACACCAAAAATGAAATTAGACTGTCAGATGCATTTTCTAATGTTCCAGTGCACAGGCAGTGCAAGGACGGGACAGGAAATGTGACCAGGAGAGGAGGGGGGAATATTATTTTCACACAACTAATCCCATTTCTAATGGGAAAGAAAATTCTGGGCTGGAACTGACTCCATGCCAGTGAAACATCCTCCCAGAGAGGAGTCGTTGCACTCTCCTATGTTGGAGGTTTCTCAGTGTCTTCCTGGATGAGCACCCACACCACAAAAACCTGATCCAGCCCTGGCATCAGCAATTCCAGCTCAGAGCACCCTGGAGCTGCCAGGCCGTGAGGGGAAGCGACACTAATCAGCTGCTGAGCACGGAGTAGGAGCCAAATTAAGAGAAGAATAGAACTTAATTGACTTGTCCAGTGGCTTTGTCAAGGCGCTCTAAGGAGCTTCGCTGCCCTCCCGCCACATTCCCACGCACTCCAGAGAGAGCACTCCATGGGAACCAGGGGCTTTGCAAGTTCTTCCAGTCCCTCTGAGCAGCTGAAGTAGTGGTGCTTGCCAGGAGATGCCAGCAGACAATGCAGACCATGCTCTGCCTCATCCCCAAGCGCTGAGCTGCTGTTCCTGAAGCTGGCAGTGGATCCTGCTCCCACTTTTGGCCCCTCAGCTCTGGCCCTGCCAGGCAGGACCTGCAGCAGGGCTGTGGTCCCACCAGCAGAGCCAGGCACTCCCTTTCCTCCCAGGGAGGGTTTTGCAGAAAGGGAGCAGAAAAAACCCTCTGCATGGGACAGGAGGGCCTCCAGGGTCAACAGCATCTTTCCTTGGTTGTTGAAAATCACAGTTTAGCATCTGGTGAGAGCCTGGCCCAGGTTGCCCAGGGAAGCTGTGGCTGCCCCATCCCTGGCAGTGTTGAAGGGCAGGTTGGATGGGGCTTGGAGCAACCTGGGCTGGTGGGAGGTGTCCCTGCCCATGCAGGGGGTTGGATCTAGATGATCTTGAAGGTCCCTTCCAACCCAAACCAGTCTGGGATTCTCTGATTACTGGGTTATAAGGCAGCAGAGGTACAGCCTGGCAAAGGGGTGCTACAAATCTGTCATACTCAGGACCCTGGGGGCTGTGTGATGTTAATTCACCCCCAAGGCAGTGTTATACAAACTGGCAAGAGTGAGAACAAGAGCTGTGCTTCCCACCTCCCATTCGTTTGCTCCCCAAGGGATCTTCCATTTCATGGTAGTCCTGTGTTAAGACCACAGGCTTCATTTGTCTTTTATAATCATGGAATTTATGCTTATTCGACTCCATCAACTGCAGGCAGGATGTCACATGTGTTCCCTTTGCAGGCATTTGCTGGTCTATCCCAATATGAGCACAGCACAGAAATGCAAAAGGAATTTTACCCTCACACACTGGGCTCCCTGGACTCAGCAAGCAGGTGGTGCTGCCCAGTTCCTCACTAAGTAGCAATAATTATATCAATAAGACTAATGTTTAGCTCTTTTATAACTGCCCACCTGAAAGCACCTTCCATGGAAAGATATTCCCAAGCCTGGGGGTGGGAGAAAATTTGTCCCTCATCCCTGAGAGCCCAGCTCTGATTCCCAGCCATGACTTTGTCACCCACACAGTGTCCCAGCTCTCAGTGGGCTCACAGCCCACCCCCTGGCTCAGGGGGATTTGCTTTTCTTCTCCCCATGTGACAGTTTTGAAGGCTGAATAAGAAACAAAAGGTGAAATTATTGTCAAACTCCTTCCTGTCCCCACCCCTCCACCTCTGATGTACCTGCTGAGACACTTGTATTTGCTCAACTAATGAAAATCCCTTGAGGAAATCATGTTATCTCCCCTGCTGTGTCCCAGCAGATGATAAAACACATGAAGACAGACAAGGCAAGATATAACTTCCCTATTTCTGCAGAAATCTTCACCTTTAGTGTCCTGATGGGAACACGTTTTTCCTCTGGGATAAAATAGGGTGATGAGATTTAATATTTATATATACATACATATGTTTATATATATTTATATATGTTTATATATGTGTGTGTATATATAAATATATAAATATATAAATATGTAAATATTATATAAATATAAATATGATATATTATATTTATATATAAATGTAATATATAAATGTATATATAAAAATGTAATATAAATATATAAATATAAATATATAAATATATATATATATATATATATATGAAAAAGCAAAACCAGAAGTGCCCCAGAGCTATTGACTGCTTGTGGCTGCTCCCCTGTAAGAAATTCTTGTCACCATTTGACATTCAAAGCCTTTGGGTGGTGTTTGTATTGTTCTGCATGGCAGAACAAGTGTCTCAGGGAAGATGCTCTGATTTTTGGAGGTTTTGGTTTAATTCTGTGCTTTCAACATGTGACATTTAGTGGGGGGTTGAGACTTTTAAATCAGGGCCAGCTCTGAGCAGAGGTGGTTTAGGTTGTGGAGCAGAAGCTATGAGCCCAGAGAGCTGAAATGGTGTGTTTCAAAACATTCAAATCGTTGCAAAGATGGGGAGTTTTTCACTTCTTCTGAGCAAATGACATCAGAGCACTACCAAAGGTTTTCCAACCCCTGTGTGAAATGGCACCCATCAGAGACAGAGGTCAAGGCAGGCCAGGGTGCTGCAGACAAACCTCTCTGCACTGCAGCCAGGGATGATGCTGGACTGGGATGGATGAGTGGCAGGATGTCCTGGCACAAGGAAATAACCAAATATCTCACACATTTCTGTGTTTTTAAACATCCCTGACACGACAAGGAGAGAAAAGATCATAGAGTCATAGAATCCCAGACTGGTTTGAGTTGGAAGGGACCTTAAAGATCATCCAGTCCCAACCCCCTGCATGGGCAGGGACACCTCCCACCAGCCCAGGCTGCTCCAAGCCCCATCCAACCTGCCCTTCAACACTGCCAGGGATGGGGCAGCCACAGCTTCCCTGGGCAACCTGGGCCAGGGTCTCCCCACCCTCACACCCAAGAATTTCCTCCTCATCTCCAACCTCCATCTCCCCTCTGCCAGTTTTAATCCCTTCCCCCTTGTCCTCTCCCTCCCTGCCCTTGTCCCAAGCCCCTCCCCAGCTTTCCTGGAGCCCCTTCAGGCCCTGGAAGGTGCTCTAAGGTCTCCCTGGAGCCTTCTCTTCTCCAGGCTGAACACCCCAACTCTCCCAGCCTGTCTCCAGAGCAGAGTTGCTCCATCTCTCAGATCACCTTTGTGGCTTCCTCTGGACTTGCTTTAGGAGCTCCATGTTCTTCTTTTGTTGGGGACTCCAGAATTGGACACAGATCTCCAGGTGGGGTCTCACCTGGAGTACTGAGTCTCCCAAAACTTGAAACACAGAGAATGAACTCAGGACCAGGGGAGGAAGGCTGGATAATAAGAAGGACCAGAACCTTGTCTGGGGCTGGCTGAGGACCCTAGCTAGGAGGATCCATCATTAGGAACATTTAGAGGCCCTACATCCAGAAACAGTTCACAATGGCAAAAGGAAACCTGTGATGAATCAAGAAACCACCACAAATATTTTAAAACCCCTGGGTCCTTGTAGGAGCAGGATCCCAGCACCACATTGGCCAGTGCTTGGTGCTGGGAATCAACCTGTTGATCTAAAAGCAGGGTGAGTCCATTTTGATGGTCATCCAGGACTGTGCAACATAGATATCAATGGAGATTCACCCCAACCTTACCAAGAGGACTCTGTGCATGTACCTGAGATGCTTTAGACACTCCAGCCAACAGCAGCCACAGGAGCTGGCTACGAGTCTGTTGGCCAAGTGCTGCTGCCATTCCTGCATGAAGAAACTTTCCAAGGCTGATGGATTGAAAACAATTAGTGGTTTCTATTCCTCGATTTGAGCAAAATGCAGGCATGAGCAAACTCCCTGGCACTGCATGTTGATTTCTGATAAAATAATTCATCCAAGTGTCGATGCAAATCAGTCCTGGCCAATAATCACCGGAAAAATTTAATGCTGTAAATATAATGAAAACATAATTAGCAATTAAAGACTGGGGTGACAGCCTGGTGCTGAGGATGGAAATAATGGGAGTGTTGTTCTGCATCTGAATGCTGGTGGAGAGCAGCAGCCTTGCAGAGATGCTGGTTTAAGTTCTGCAAGACATGAATTGAAAGGTCCTTTCCCGGGAGGAGGGCTCAGCATCTCTGAGAGCTCAGGGACTGTTGAGGCACAGGGGAACAGGCTGATCCTCTGCTCCCACAGAGGGTGTTTGCTCATGTGCTCATCTCCCAGGCTCTGTGCTGCTGGGTGCTCAGCTCCAAAGGGGTGGCTGGAAAACAAGGCTCTCAAGAGCTATTTTGGACAAAGTACCTGCCCCGGGGCTGCCCGCCTGGGAGTGAGGAATCCCGGGACCCAGGGGGTCCATCATCTCTCTTACCTTCCTCTGTTGTTGACCTGTTTGTGAACAGCTGAATTTTCCAAGCTAATGTTTCAACTTTGGAGGACCTAACTGTGGATCCTGAGGAAATTGAGCCTGAGCACTGCAGGAAGCAGGGCACAAACATCTCCCACTGGGATGGAGGAGTCCGTCAAGATTTATCCCCTTCTCCACCTTTAACAAAGTAAAATTAGGAATTTAAATGCAGAACATTCAACACCAGGTTCTCACACTTTGGCCTCTTCCCTGTTCTCTAAGCCCTCCTTCAGTGGAGAGCAGCAATTATCTCTTGCCTCCTTCACAAGGACAGTGAGAAGTATAATTAAGCAGGACATGACTTTCTGCCAGCTGTGGTACAGCCAGTGGTGGCTGAAGGGATAACTGAGCCCCCGGTGTTCATAAAGCACTTTGAGATCTCTGGGTGAGATGCAGATGTTGATGACTGTGACTGCAGCACCAGGGGCTGACACCCCAGCCTGGGTGGCCCTTCCCATCCTACCCACCCCATCTTGGGGCACAAATTCACCCTACACTTGTTTTGTTCAATACACAGCACAAAGGCACTGCCCGGCCAGGAGGAGGCTGATCTTTTGGGTCTAACTGTGTCTGTGACCTAAAAAACCCCCTGGTTCCTTACTCAAAAACCTCATAAAAATAAATTGTGCAGAGGATGGTGATGAGGGAAGGAAAAGAGCTGTGGGTTTGTCCATCATGCACTGCTTCAGCCCAGGGACCACTCTGAGCTTAGATCTTCACAAAAGCAGATGGCAACATCAGCCTGTTGGAAGCTGAGATCTGAACTAGCCTATTTATTGGCCCTGGCTGAACACCAAATTTTCTCTTCCATTGGAAAGTCTGACATTTGGAGCCCCATTTTCAATCCAGATCTAAAACCCAACAGCCCATGTTTAAAAATTCCCTGAGGCAGAGGAGGTTCTAAAAATGTTGCTGTCACATCATGGAAATATTATCTCCTACCTGACCAAGTCTATCCCCTGCATCCAGCCTAAAATCTGAAGTGTCAGTTTTTAATAAGTAAGGGCTTTAACTTAGGAGAGTAAATGTTTGAGTAATGTTAAGAAAATGTCTATATGTTATGGGAAGGAAATGAAAAAGTGGAAACTGCTCATTTTTGTGTTTTCCTGTGTGAAACCTCTTTGCAATCAGTATTTTTCCTGGAGATTTTCAAATGATGACAAGTGGCACATTTCTTTGATGGAAAACACCTCTGCTGAAAATAATCACAGCATGTGTGGGGTTGGAAGGGAACTTAAAAGGCCATCTAGTCCAGCCCCACCTGCAGTGCTTTTTAACAGGGACCTTTTTAACTATATTAGGTTGCTCAGAGCCTCATCAAGCTTGAATATTTCCAGGAATGAGGCCTCCACCACCTCTCTGGGCAACCTGTCCTACTGCTTCACCACCTTCATTGTAAAGAACTTCTTAATGACTTGTGCCTCATGTCTCCCAGCTGAGCAACCATCTCCACACCAAGGGAGGGATTAGGAGTGATTTTTATCTTTAGCAATGAGGAGCTGAAGGGTGTTTTGAAGCCCCGTGAGGCTCAGCAATGAGGGTGGTTTCTAACTGCAGAGCAAGGAAGCTCCTTGGCTGCCCTGGGGATAGAGCAGACTTGTCCTCCCCTCTCAGCAGGGTTTCATCCTTTCATCCTCCTCATCCAAGTGCCCGACCTACCCCTTGGCACCACTCAACTCAGTTCAACTGGACCAGCTTGCTCAGACTCTTGGCTTTGCTGGATTCATACCTGTTGCCCAAAAGCTTTTCCTAAACCCACATGACTGGAAACACTTAAAGAAGGTGCATCCTGCTGTTTGTAACAGCGATTTAAAACATCATCCAGACGCTGTGAGAACTGACTACATTTCATAGAATCCCAAAATCCCAGACTGGTTTGGGTTGGAAGGGACCTTAAAGGTCACCTATTCCCAACCCCCTGCATGGGCAGGGACACCTCCCACCAGCCCAGGTTGCTCCAAGCCCCGTCCAACCTGCCCTTCAACACTGCCAGGGATGGGGCAGCCACAGCTTCCCTGGGCAACCTGGGCCAGGCTCTCACCACCCTCACACCCAAGAATTTCCTCCTAATATCTCATCTAAATCTCCCCTCTTCCACTTCAAAGCCACCACCCCTTGCCCTATTGCTACACACCCTCATAAATAGTCTAAAAACACCCCCCACCTAAAAGCTTTCTGCTTGGGAGATAATTTGTCACTTAAGCATCTCTGGGCCTGACACTAAAACTGGGAGTTACTTTATGTTGCCACCAGGGATTTATATCTAAAGTAATAACTGAACACCACGGCAAATGCTTTAATTTCTTTGTAGGATAAATTAGCATAATAATCTGATAATAATGCATTAGAGCCTGGGAGGAAAAAAAAGAGAGATAGAAGAAAAAGAAATCACACATCGCTAATCATTGTAGGAACTGAAACCAAGACAGAGGGTTGCACTGTAATTTGACTGAAATGTCATGGTCATGCACCAGGAATGGTGAAGGAAGGGGGATTAAATCACAGAAGCACTTTTAAGGGGCCATCAAAGCAAAGGCTATCACGAGCACAGCTAGAAAGTTTGACTGTACATTTACTGGTCTCTCAACTTCTGTGCAAAAAGCGTTTGGCAAGGTGTGTTCCAATAGAAGGTTTAACATGGGAATGGGGCCTAAACATGTGTGGGGCTGGTTGAGTCAACCTGTGGACTCTGAACTACGTGGAGTTCCTAAGGCAGTAGAAGTTGGTGTTAGATCTACTTCAGCTGAAGATCCAACCTTAAATACCTGTATGGAAGTGGGAGATGTTTAGAGGCCAGAATATCTGAGGTACAAGTGGACAGAAGGGAAATCATAGAATCCCAGGCTGGTTTGGGTTAGAAGGGATCTTAAAGATCATCCAGTTCCAACCCTCTGTGTGGGAAGAAACACCTCCCTCTAAGAAGGAGGAAATGGGACTTGATGCAAAGACACCAAGATGTCATAAGCCTGAGTCAAGACCAAGAGGGAGGTGAGAGTCTGTAGTGCTGTTCAGCAGGAGCACCCAGCAGATCTGCACCACCTTCTCATGTTCTTTGAAGGGGAGGTGAGGAAAATCAGAAGCAAAACAGCCCTCTCTGGCTGAGTGGATGCAAAAGACTCTTGTTCTTGCTGCAAGGGTGTTGCTCAGGTAGAATGGCTCTCACCTTCGTGTCTGGATTTTTTCTCCCTGTTCCTGTAAACCCCAACCAACCTGCCACCCGTTTTGCTCCCCATTGCTGTGGTGATTGGAGAGGTCCTGCCTGGCCCTTCTGCAAACCACAGCACAGGAAATGGTCTTGCAGGAAGCAGGGGATCTGAGCTGGCCTTAGGACCAACCAAAATGAAATACATGCAGCTGCACTTGGCTCACATCACATCTAACGTTCCCCCTGCTAAGGGGGAAGAAATGTGGATGGGCACAAGGGAGGCAGGTGGGTAAGTGCACCACGTCAAGACCTTGCCTTCAAAATTCAACTGTGGAGGCAGCTGCTTCACTGCAAGAATCCAGAAACTGCTTTCTGAAAAAAAATGGAGCAGCAAAGGGGCAAAATATCACAGGAGGAGCAGCTCTGGTGTTTCTGAGGTGAGCAATTAATCTTGTGAAAAACACATTGCATGGTCCAGATTCCCAGAGCAATGCTGAGATTTCCAAGGGGATCAGGTGAGACCTGAGCCACCTACTCTGAATCACCCTCTCAATTAGTTTCAAAATCCTCAGCCTAAATTCTCAGCCAGCACTGAATCTCCCTGTGTTTCTCCCCAAAGCTCTCTGTCCTCTTTGTGCACTGAGTTTTCCCTGTGGGGAGCTTCCCAGACTTCCCAAACGGTTTCCACAGGAGATGAGACCCAGAAGGATGGAGTGTGCCATGTCTACATTCTCCCTGCAGTCCCTTGGGCATGATAATTGGCTGTGATGCCAACTTAATTTCTAGCTTGGGAAATCCAGCTGTGGTCTTACTTTGAAATATTCCCAAGTGCTGCACCAAAATCTTGATGCATCTAAAACTCCCGAGAGCTGGAGCTGCACCAGTGGCTCCCCCTGCTCAGCCTTGTCCCACCAGTACAGATGAAAGCATACTGGTATTGGTCCCAGCTGGTTTCTGAGTCGTCTCTAGACTTGCCAGCTTAACCAGGATTAACATTATTTATCCTCATCAGCAATTTTAACCCTGGGATTTCCCTTGAGCCCTGCATGGGTATGTATGACAAGGGTTAAATTTATCCAAGGTCTTGGAATACCTAAAATGCCTGGATCTTCTGGCACATCTTGGGGTTTCCACACTCTCAGTGTCCCAGACCTGTCACAGACAGGTTGACCCCTGAGGATTTAAGGTCCCTGGGTCAGGACCTATTGATTCTTTGTGCAGCATTTGTCAGTGATTAGGGAATGGAAACTCAACCCAGAGTATCTTGTGCACACAGACACTGCCATACAGCTTGAGGGAGAAGTTAGATTAAAGGGAATTTTTGTTCCTCTATTTCCATTTTGCCATTTAGTCTTGGCTGTGAGGGTGGTGAGAGCCTGGCCCAGGTTGCCCAGGGAAGCTGTGGCTGCCCCATCCCTGGCAGTGTTGAAGGGCAGGTTGGATGGGGCTTGGAGCAACCTGGGCTGGTGGGAGGTGTCCCTGCCCATGCAGGGGTTGGATCTAAGTGATCTTTAAGGTCCATTCCAAACCAAACCAGTCTGATTCTATGATTCTATGAGTCTATGAGTCTATGATTTTGGGCTGGAAGGAAGGTAAAAAGTCTGTTTGTGGTTTCCAGAACCCAGCAGAGTGACCAAAATGGTGAGTGTCATTTTGCTGTCATGTGTGGAGCAGTATCCTGAAAAAGCTGGAGTCAGAGAGCAGAGAACTGCTAAACTGTATTCCCCACCCCTAACTCTCAGAGTAGGGGTCAGGGTAAGTCACTGTCACTGTTCCTGTTGTGCTGGGGAAGCTGAGGCATGAGAACACTTGCTAAATAATGTCTGGCTGACAAGTAGCAAAGGAGGGACCAAAAGGCAGCAGTCTGAGGCTCTCCTTGCCACTTCTGGGCCATAAAGCACGTCCAGTGCTGGTGTAATGAGAGCTTTTAAATATCACAGAGGGCTCATGGCCAAGCCCTGCTGAGCACTGCTACCTCTCATGGAGATACCTGGAGATAACCTGCTTGTCTCTTGGAGATACCTGCTTATCTCATGGTGATACTTAATTGACTTCTAGGTTTTGAAATCAAGGTCCTTCCTCACCTTGCAGTGTTCCTGGGTGCAGAGCAGCCTGTCCCAGGCTGCAGATCAGGGCTGGGGACTTCAGTCTGCCAGGGAAAACAGTCTGGAGCACCTCGAGAAGGGCAACAACCTGCAGCCTGGTCCCTGTCTGCAGCAGCACAGAGGCACTGGGGGGAATAAACATCCCCCACTCAGGGAGAGCTCTACAGGGGCCAGGCTCTGGTGAGGAGCTTTTATGTGTTCTGGGAAGGTTATTTGGATAAGAGCAAGACAACTTCTGCATGGAATAAAAGCTTTTTAGGAGGGCAAGCCTTGAACCAGACCTCTGCTGCCCCCCTTCAGAGCATCCCTCCCTCTGCCCCAGCCTGTCAGCACCTTGACATCCTGCTGTGATGAACTGGGCCAGCTCCCCAGGTCTCAGCTGGGGCTAACTGACAGGAGGTGAAGCATGACAGTGAATAATGGCAAGACCTTTGGAAGCCCACAAGAAATTAAATCAACCCGACAGTGTTTGTTGGCTTTCGTGTCCCCGGTCCCCCCCCCTGCAGCCCCCATCCTAATGGCATTTCAGGCTGTTTGGCTGCATTCCCCACCTCATAAACCAGGACTCCACATGGCTGAGAGCAATGACTTTAAAATTAGAAGGAGGGGGGAGGCTGCTGGCAGGGGGGGTGCTAGATTTTAACCCCTTCTCCTCTCAGGAGCAGGGTCCTGCTGAGGCAGAACGAGCTCCTTACTTACAGCACTTGTGCAAAGTCACTGGGATTAACTGGTTTTCATTTTTAACTGACTGATTTTCAGGTTCTGGCCCAGGCTGCCCAGGGCAGGGGTGGAGTCTCCATCCCTGAAGGGATTTCAAAGCCCTGTAGATGTGGTGCTGAGGGACATGGGGCAGTGGTGGCCTTGGCAGGGCTGGGGGAAGGGTTGGACTTGTTGGTCTTTAACATCTTTTCAAATCAAAACAATTCTGTGATTCTATGAGTGTGAAAATTGCATGTGCCCAAGAGCCTTGGAGACTGAAATATCAATTGCCCAGGGCAACACAGCTAACAAACACATTCATTTGTCATTCTTGGCTGCTGGAGGGAGGAAGTAATGCTGCATAAGCAGACCTCTGTCCTCCCAGTTTCATCAATCCTTAATGCCTCTGCTTTTGGGAAGGGCATGGACAGGACCAGGTTCTCTTGGGGATGCCCATCCCTGTGTCAAGCCAAGCTGAGACTTCCCAAAGTCCTCCCTGGCTCTGGCAGAACCACACAGCAACAACATGACCCTCCTGGATGTGAATTCATAGCTCTGTAAGGTGCTCACAGCCCTCCCAGGACAACCTACTGAGCATTGGTGACTTTAGGGTTGGGGGGAGGATCTTTGGGTTTGGGTTTTTTTCTTTCAGCTTTTGTTTCCATTTGGGTTTTGGGATTTATTTGTTTGTTTGTTTTTGTTTTGTTTTATAGTTGTTGGCTTTTTTTTTCATGGGGTATTTTTGTCCCTGATCAGAAGACAAATTCATCAAATCTCACACATAGCTGGGTTATGAATGAGGTGTTTGGAGTAGAAATCCGGGCTCTGCCTTCAGGGTGTTGATGTTGGAGGCCACGTCTCAACACCTTTTGACACAGATAAGCTGCAGGAGCACTGAAAGGATCATTCAGATAACAGCAGCATTTTTCCACATGGTGGTGGCATTCCAGTCTGTTTGGCTCCCTTCCCCTGGGGCTTCCCAACACCAGCCTGAAGTCAATCCCTTTGTCATTAAACATCCCAGTGTGTATGTCATGACTAAGAGCATCCCAGTCCATAACTGGCTCCTTCCTGGGAGGAGAAATGTATTCAGGTCACAGACTCTCTCCCCAAGGAGAATCAACCCTGAGGCACCTAAATGACAGGGGAGCTCTGCAAGTATGGACAGAGGGAATAAAGAGGAAATAATACTCCTTGGGCCTCCAGCTTTGTTACATACCCTATAAATTATTTATTTTTAATTATAAAAAGAGCTACAAGCAGCCTAAACCAAAACAGCTTACATTTTATGTTGTTTACAACCACATTTTAATTTATTCTTCATTTTGCCAGGATCTTCTGATCCGTTTCTTTCCCATGTGGAAAGGAGCAGTTTGCAGTCCCAGGTGATGACTTAAGGGTTAAAGACAAGGCTTTGAAAAATCAGAGTCAAGTCTCTAGTCCACAGCTTGCCTGGTTCAGCTGCTGTGGCTCTGAGGACACCTAATCCACTGGGATCTGCATGCAAGAAGTTCAGCCTGGAGATGCCAAGAAGTCAAAGCCAGCACTTTCTCCAGGTGTCCCCTGTCACGAACAAAGAGCTGTTGTTTTCCCTTCTGCTCTGTAAAAAGCAAGTAAGGAAGCAAGCAAGAAAGAAAAAGAAAGAGTCAGCATTGCAATGGAGAGGTTTTTGGTGGAAAAGCAATGCCTGGAATGGGTCTTGTCCACAACAAGGCCCCCAGGAACCCACCTCTGAGCTTGTGCTGTTCTCTGTGCTGCTGAGCCCTGGCTGGGCACAGATCCTTGTTCCCAGTCCCAGGCACTGCAGAGCAGCTGGGAGATCAGCCCTCAGCCTTGCAGGGACACAGAGATGGATTTCAAGACAGAGAGAGCACTTGGGCACAAAGGAAAGCTTGAGTAAATTCATCGAGACCCTTGAAGCCAATCCAGCAGTGGTATGTTACATTGCTGCCCAGCACAAGGAGGACATGGAGCTCCTGGAGAGGAGCCAGAGGCCACAGAGATGATCCAGGGGCTGGAGCAGCTCTGCTCTGGAGCCAGGCTGGGAGAGTTGGGGTGTTCAGCCTGGAGAAGAGAAGGCTCCAGGGAGACCTTAGAGCACCTTCCAGTGCCTGAAGGGGCTCCAGGAAAGCTGGGGAGGGACTTGGGACAAGGGCAGGGAGGGAGAGGACAAGGGGGATGGATTAAAACTGGCAGAGGGGAGATGGAGGTTATATATTTGGATATATGTGTATCCCTGCTTTTGAAAGAAAGGGACGTTGCTGAGATCTGCTGGCTCCTGGGTCACATCCCCAGACAGAGCCAAGGGGCAGAGCTCTGGGGAAGGCAGCAGGGGCTGTCGGGTGTAAATTAAACACAGAGTGGAACATTTCACATGGTGAGCAGATCTCTCAGAGCATCATTGTGCTGCTGAAGATGCTCAGACACCAAGAGATGTAATGGTCCCTCCCCTCATTCACTCAAAAACTGAAAATGTCCATCTTTACTCCCAAAAGGAAGGTGTGAGGCCTGAAAGCTGCTGCTGGTCCTCACCTTCCCCTGGCACCCCTTCCCACCAACACTGGGGCTCTGGCCTTGCCTTGCCAACTAAAGGTTCAAGGGTCTGTGCCCTCATTCTCCCACTCTCCACAAAATTCTGCTCCAAAATTGAAAACACTCAGTTCACCCACCAGACTCTGTTTAAAAGCAGAAATCCTGCTTGCACCTGAGCTCAGGAGCCTCTCTACCCTGTGCTTGATTTCACCAGGCAAGTATTTTTCCTCGTTAAAACATCAAATTTCTCCCTGTGTTTTCCTTCCACGAGCATTTCACATCACTGCTGCAGCTCTCCTGCCAAATGCCAAGCTCTCTCCCCTGCTTTCCTTGGCTCTCCTTCAGGATGGGAAGACTCACTTCACAACGTGGGCAGGAGGAAAGGCCAGACTGACCTGCAACCCCAGTATCCCAGTTACAGCTCTCCCTGGAGCTGCCACAACCTCATTTCCAGCCCGTAAATAAAACCTCCCTTTCCAGCCAAAAAAAAAAAAAAGTCATTTGCTGAGCAGCTCATGACTAACCCCACTCACCTGGGATCTCCAGGCCTGGATCTCTGCATCCAGGTGGGAAAATATCAGCACTGGGCTATAAACCACACTGCCTGATGCCCCAGCCCCATCAGCTGTGATTCCATGACTTTCTTAGTGGGTCAAGCTCAGCCCCTTCACCAGTGATTTGGGAATCAAGAAGGCACTAAATGGTTTTTGTGCAGTACACAGCTCATCACGGATTCAAATGGCATTTGTAATGGATTTAAGGGGAGAAATAAATTCCCTTCATGCATAATGTATTTACCCCACGTTGATAGATATATAGATAGTTGAAAATGTGCTGTGTTAGCTGTGAAAACTGCACAGTTAGCAAAAGGAGAGAAAAATCCCCATCCCCCCTCTTTATCTGAGGGGTCAAAGACACATTTGGCCATGTCAGGTGCTCCTGGCTCTGATGGGAATTCCAGCCATTTCATTCTCAGCTTCCTGTCAGAAACAGACCCCAGCTCTGATTCCTGGTGCTCTGTGTCCACGGCAGTGCCTGGCACAGCTGAGATGGCAAAGGACAGCCAAGAATGTGGGCAACATGGATCACTTCTGTCTTCCACTGTGTTGTTGGATGTGCCTGAACAAGATGGGCTGAGAAAGACACCAAACCCCTCATTTTCACAGTCAGAGTTTTGGTTGATGTTGTGTAAATCAATAGGATTGGGGCAGTACCAAGCACCAACCCAGGCTGTGTGGAGAATGGATTGAGAGACAGACCTGAGGAGAAGAATGTGGGGGTGTTGGGTGATGAGAAGCTCAATAGGAGCTGGTAAAATGTGCTGGAGCCCAGAAACCACCCGTGTCCTGTGATACATCAACAGGAGCGTGGCCAGTGGGGCTGGGGAGGGGATTCTCTCCCTCTGCTCCACTCTGCTGAGTATTGTGGAGAGCTGTGTCCAGTTCTGGAGCCCCCAACACAGGAAGGACATGGAGCTCCTGGAGAGAGTCCAGAGGAGGCCACAGAGATGATCCAAAGGCTGGAGCAGCTCTGCTCTGGAGCCAGGCTGGGAGAGTTGGGGTGTTCAGCCTGGAGAAGAGAAGGCTCCAGGGAGACCTCAGAGCACCTTCCAGGGCCTGAAGGGGCTCCAGGAAAGCTGGGGAGGGACTTGGGACAAGGGCAGGGAGGGAGAGGACAAGGGGGGATGGATTAAAAGTGGCAGAGGGGAGATGGAGGTTGGAGATGAGGAGGAAATTCTTGGGTGTGAGGGTGGTGAGAGCCTGGCCCAGGCTGCCCAGGGAAGCTGTGGCTGCCCCATCCGTGGCAGTGTTGAAGGGCAGGTTGGATGGGGCTTGGAGCAGCCTGGGCTGGTGGGAGGTGTCCCTGCCCATGCAGGGGGTTGGGACTGGATGATCTTGAAGGTCCCTTCCAACCCAAATCAGCCTGGGATTCTGTGATAACCCAATATCATGCTTTGACCAGGGCTAGGGTCTGAGTCACACAGCACAGACACATCTATGGTAATTTAATATTGAGGGAGATGCAAAGGCAGCTCAGAGTTTCAACTGGCAGATGGGATGGAAGCCACCACGGGGGAGATCTGGGGACCAGGGGGCTTATTGCTGATCATGCACTGGCTCTTGATTGTGCAAATTAATTTTCTCCTCCCTTCCTTCCCTGCCTGGCAAGGCATTTAGTTCAGTTCTTCTGGGGTTTAGTGACCTCTCCCTGACCTGGTAGCTGGGTCTCAACATGCCCCAGGGAAAAGGGAACCATAAATTTACCTTCACTCACTAAAATAAATTACCAGAAATTAACGTCCCATAATGAGACAATTTGTCATTGCTGATCAGCCTGGCTTTAACAGAGGGGTTTAAAACAGCACCATTAATTTATATGGCTTTGCTATTTAATATTTAAACAGGATGAACCTTGCTGTAAAGGTAGTTTACTTGGAAAGCAGGCAAAGAATAGGGGAGGAAAGGAGCAGGGGTGCATGTGTGTCTAGGGAGCCAAAACTGCCTCTTGCCTTCAAGTCAAGGAAAGGTGGTTTTAGCTCTAGAAATCTGGCTGATGAATGCAAGTTCACCTGGGACACAGGCTGAGACTCTCTCCAGTCAAGAGTGACAAAATGTTCCCTAAAATCTGGAGCATCACATTGAGAAAGGGCCCAACCCTATAGTCTGGTGAGGTGCAGACTCCTGGTTTCCACTAGTGACTCCAAAGTTTGCCCATCTTCAGGACTGCTGGTTTCATGGTCAGAACCTGCAAGACATTTCCTCACATTTCTTCCAGCAGAAGAATCAGGGCTGTTTGTAACACTGATTTGCCTCCTACCTCCTCATACAAAGCTGTTCCCTGAGGTTTGCAGGACTGCTGCAGGCTTTACAGAGGCAGCTGAATGGAGATGTCTGGAGAAGAGGATCTCAGCTCTTATGGTCAACAGCCAGTCCTTTCCCTTCCCTCTGGCTCTGGCAGGTGGATTTAGGGAGATTCACACAGCAGGTTTTATATCTTTATACTCATAGCAGGGAATGAGAAGCAAACTTCTGCCTTTTCAAGAAGTGCCTCCATGCTTTTACATCCTTCTCCACTCTTTTCACTATCAGTCTGCCACACTCTGCACCTCAATAGGCTGAAATGCCAGGGCTGAGAATTTAAGCACCAAGGAGCATCCTAAACCTTCAGCTGGACCTTCTCCATACCCTCTTTTCCTGGAAGTAACATCCGTGACAGGTAGGTGACATTCCCATTGTCCCCCATCTCCTGCTCTCCATGGGGTCTCCTGCCAGGCCCTGGAGCAGTCTCTGGAGGCCACTGAATGAGGGATCCTGCAGTTCTGACAGTGTCCTCTTGATAAGGTCCTGCACTGCTGCAGCAGCAGGGGTGGAACTGCAGCACCATGTCTGCCCTGCTCCATCTCACAGCAGCAGAGCCAGCCCCTGCCTGCCTGGCTGGGGGGCCCACAGGGAGCTACATTTAATTAAGTGACCATTTATTGAGCTCACCTGCCTCCTTTCTCCCCGAGATCTTCACAATATGATGATTTTGTTTCCACAGCCTGCTGCTATTCCATAGAGCTCTGCTTCTATTCCTCTTTCAAGGGCTCACTCGCCCTGCCAGGGTGGCCACCCATGGGGTTCAGCAAGGGGAGAGTTTGATCTCAGCCACGTTGCCTGGGAGCCCTGCAGGGCCTCAGCAGAGCAGCTCTGCACCAAGCCAAACACCCAAACTGCTGGAGGACTTCATCCTAATCAGATTTACTCCTTACACTTCACCCTAATTAGAAATCATTTTGGTGGCGTGTCCTACATTACAGTCATGAATTAAATATTTCAGTACTCAAAAACGTTTAGCTCCATGCCTTCTCAGGATCACACTGCTTATGAAACAAAGGCAAAGCTACTCCATTCAAACCATTGTTCTCCCAGAAATGTCATTAGACTCCATTTACTGCAGTGAGTCATCATCTGTGAGGACAATATGAAACTGCCCTGAAGAGCCTGACCTAAAGTATCCATGAAGTCTTCTCCCTTCCAGCATGGACTTTCTGTCAGGGCAATCCCTCCACAAGAATCTTGTGCTGCTGCCTCATTCTCCTGACAGCAAAGGCCCTGCACAAGATCTCCTGCTGCTCCAAGATGCTTCATCCTAGGACCATTCGTACAGAGGGATTCTCCAGATGGGAAGAGACTTTCAGCAAACTACCTTTTACTTTCTCTTCTGAGCCTCTGCCTTTCAAAGAAGAACGTTTAGCAGCTCCTACAGTGCTTCAGGCATTGTGAGAGGATCTGGGCTGGGTCATCTCAGTGTCCTAGCAAGTTGGCTGGACCATCCATGAATCACTGAATTCTTTTTACAGTTGGAGTTCACTGAAAGCAAAGTCTGGGGACCACTGGAGTTTATGAAACCTGATTTCATTCTGCACTGGGACAAAATGAAGTCTTTTTCAGTAAAAATAATGATGTCAGAGGTTCTGGCCTGGAATTTGAAAGACCAAGATTGAAATTCAGAGCTTCATGCTTCTCTGCAGAGAACAAAGAATTTCACCCTGAACTTTAGAAACATGATGGGAAAATATTCTTACCTCATTTTTCAGCAGGAACAAAGCATTTCATTCTGAGGAAAAAGGAACTGGGTCAAAATATTCTGTCTGGCTGTGTTGGGTGTGCTGGTTTGGTTGTTTTTTTGGTAGTGGGGGGGAAGGGCCCCAGAGGTGGCTCCTGTGAGAAGCTGAGAAGCTGCCCCTGCTCCCAACCAGCCAAGGAGCCATTAGAGGGACAATAGATGAACCTCTGCCATGAACATAGGAAAGAGCTGAGAGAAGAGCTGAGCAGGGAGAGGAGTGGAGAAAATGAAGAGCTGAGCTGGGGAGGCAGAGGCTGCTGGTTGGTGAGGAAGAAGGGGCAGAAGGTGCCCAAGCAGCAGTTTCCCTGCAGCCCATGGTGAGATGGCAGCTGTGCCCCTGCGCTCGTGGGGGAACCTGGTGGGACATTCCCTGCAGGTGCCAGGAGGGGTGGACTTGGCCAGTGGGCTTGGATGTTGTGGCCAGAGGATTTGCTGCCCGTGGCCTGGGATGGTGCAGCTGTGGAAGCCCCCGGGCCAGGGGAGTTTGTTCCCCAAGCCCCCGTGACTCCGCGGGCAGCGCTGGAGCAGCTCCGGGGCTGGTGGGAAGGGCTGGTGGAGCAGAGGTTGGTGGAGGATTCTCTGCCATGGAGGGACCCTGTGGGGAAGCAGGGCAGGACTGTGAGGAATCCTCCCTGAGGAGGAAGGAGCAGCAGGAACCACCAGCCTGTGAACTGACTCTAAACCCCATCCCCCAGTGCTGCTGGGGGGAAGGAGGGAGAGAAACTGGGAACAAAGGGATTTGGGGCTGGGAAGAAGGGAGGGGAGGGGTAACGTGTGTGAGCCCTGCTCTGGGTGTCTGTGTCCTGTGTGCTTCTGATTACTGTGACATTACTTTACTATTTTCCCCCAAGTTGAGTCTGTTTTGCCCGGGGCCTCAATTGGTGAAGATCCCTCCTTGTCCTTTGTCTCAACCCAGGATCTTCTGGTTGGGTTTGTCCTCCCCATCCCAGGGTGTGTGTGGGGGGACTTGAGTGACCAGCCATGGGGCTGGTTCTTTGCTGTCCTTTTGGGCCCAAACCCCAACACTGGGGCAGAGTGGAGCTTTTTTATTCCTGCTCTCAAGTTTCTCTCCAATCTCAACTGCATCTCCGCAGGTGATGGTGCAGGTGGTGCTCAGGTGGTGCTCAGGTGATGCTCAGGTGATGCTCAGGAGAAACCTGCAGTGTCTGAACCCCTTGTTGCACACAGCAAGAGGCTTTGTGCCCCCAGCTGCACATTACATGGGACCTTGTAAATTTGATTTCCAACATTTCTTAAGCTGCTGGAACAGACTTTTTTTTTTTTTTGAGGTGATTCAGGCTGTTTTCACTAAATCAGAACCTGTTTCATGGACCTTCCAGATGCAGGGTGAGCAAACTGCCAGCATAAAGTTTGCATCTCACATTTACTGCTGAAGTTAAGCTGGATTAAGATGGGAGTGCATCTTACAGCAGAACCCTTTTGAATATAAGATCCCTATCCTGAACTGGCTTAATCCACTTAAATTTCCTGTGGGCAATCTGGTTGCTCCAACTCCAGAACAAGAGTGTGTCCACTGGAATCAATAACCTGGTGTCCTGTTTGCACAGGTTCAGGTTGACTCTTAGGAGACCCCACCTGGAGAGCTGTGTCCAGTTCTGGAGTCCCCAATACAGGAAGGACATGGAGCTCCTGGAGAGAGTCCAGAGGAGGCCACAGAGATGGTCCAAGGGCTGGAGAAGGTCACCACCTGAAAGAAGCTGCTGGTTCTGCCATTTTGCCTGTATCCTTAACAAATAAAATACTTCATTAAACGTAACCAGTCATTCAAGACCTCAGTTTTCCTTGAAGTTTGGGTGGGAAGATCCATGCCTGACACCTCTGTATCAGAAGCAAAGACAGTGAGTCCTAATCAGGTTCATGTTCATACGTTTTTTTTATGACATGCACCTAGACAGTGAACTTTGCCATTTTCTCTTCAGATTACAAACCAACTCTATTACTCTTCGGGGCCAAAGCATCAATGAGTTTAACGGTGCAGACATCCCATTTATTTTTATGGGATTTAACATGTTGAAAATCACTGTTTCAGGTAGTAAAACTCCACATCTGACCAAAACATTTTTCTATTGGGCTCCAGCACCCTCCATCCCAAAGTGCAGATGAGGCCTGAAGCTTCAGAGAAAGGACAGAATCACTCCTAATGTGCTTATCCAGCTGCTCAGTGGGCAAAAGCAAATTCATTCCTCTTCCCTTGCAAGTGTTCTTATGTCCTGAAGCATGAGGTTTCATTACCCTTATCACAGACATAGTTTGCACAGCATCAAAGGTTATTAATGGTCATAAAATCACCTATAGCTGTTTCATCTGTAACCACTGTATTTCTTTTTATGGCAAGCTTGTTCCACACTTTGATTACCCAGAGCACTTGCAGAACAATGTTGTAACCCTGCAAGCTGGATCAGCAGTCATTTTATTCACATTATCTATGTGCACAATATAATATAAGCAATAATCTTTGCCTATTATTCTGACAACACAAAATTCCATTAAGGTCAGTGGTTCAAGAACTCATTTGACTTTGGTGGAATATGGGCTCATTAAAATAAGGCATAAATGGCACCTGAGCAGGACCCAGAAGAAGTCTGGAAATGGGAGCAGTATGGGAGCATTGTGAGCAGCAGGTTGAGGAAGGGAATTGTCCCACTTTACTCCACTCTCATGACACCCCCTGGCAGTGCTGTGTCCAGGTCTGGCATCCCCAGGACAAGAAGGACATGGAGCTCCTGGAGAGAGGCCAGAGGAGGCCACAGAGATGATCCTTGGGCTGGAGCGGCTCTGCTCTGGAGCCAGGCTGGGAGAGTTGGGGTGTTCAGCCTGGAGAAGAGAAGGCTCCAGGGAGACCTTAGAGCAGCTTCCAGGGCCTGAAGGGGCTCCAGGAAAGCTGGGGAGGGGCTTGGGACAAGGGCAGGGAGGGAGAGGACAAGGGGGATGGATTAAAACTGGCAGAGGGGAGATGGAGGTTGGAGATGAGGAGGAAATTCTTGGGTGTGAGGGTGGTGAGAGCCTGGCCCAGGTTGCCCAGGGAAGCTGTGGCTGCCCCATCCCTGGCAGTGTTGAAGGGCAGGTTGGATGGGGCTTGGAGCAACCTGGGCTGGTGGGAGGTGTCCCTGCCCATGCAGGGGGGTGGGACTAGATGATCTTTCAGGTCCCTTCCAACCCAAATCAGTCTGGGATTCCATGACTCTCTATTTTTCCTCCCCACCACAGCTATTAACAGAGGGGAGCATTTACCCATGGGATTTCCATCCTAGAAGATATCCCAGTGTTTGGGAGCTTTTCTTCAATCCCAACTGGAAGAAAGATCTGGAGATGTTGCATGCACAGAGATGCACACCCTGCTTCACTGCCCCAAGGCAGAGCATGGGCAGTGGAGATGCCAGGGGAGCAGAAACCCTCCCTGCCTGAAGGATGCAACATTCACACCAGGAAGATCCAGGCATGAAGTGATAAACAGGCTGTAAGGAACATCAAAGAAATAAGTCTGTAAGTTCATTCATTGATAAGGAGGAGAGCACAGAAGTGGCTGGTGCACTCTTTGACAGGGTGACACAGATGGGGAACAGAAAGGATGATTAATTTGTACAGTGGGGGTGATGCAGGGGAAGGAGTGTTTGGCTGCACCCCACGGCTGATGTTGGTGGCATCAGAGTGTGGGCTCGTGCTACAGAGAGAGGAAAAAGGGAGTTGATTAATATCTCAATAAATCAAGTGCTTTCAGATGGACCTTGCTTCATAGTGTCTGGAGTGCTTGCTGACCTAGAGGATGTTGGCTCATAGCTGGTGTGACTCTTGTCAAGGACACATGGACAGTGGTGACATCCCAGCAGGCTGGAGAAGGACAGACACAGGGAGACCCAGCCACTATATATCAGTTACCTGGTTCAGACCCAGCATGCACAGATAATCAAACCTGTCCCTGTGAGCCTCAAGAGGATAACAAAGAGATGAATCAAAGCCAGAACAGATTTGTCAAGAGCAATCCCATCTGCTCTGGTGACAGGCTTTGTGTGTAAGGGAGGAGGATGGACCTTTGTGGTGCTTTGGCCTTTGTCCCACATTGCACGCTCAAAAGCAAGATGGGGAGACACAAGTGGCTACTTTGTGAGCCCAAAACGCTTTAAAACACCTGTTCAGAGAGTGGCCAGTGATTTTCCAGGCTGTTTGAGGGTGAGCTGGGAACCCCCTTGGGCCTGGTTCACTGCTGACTTGGATTAAGAGCTGGGGAGTATCTGGGTTAGGTGTGGAGGAAGCTGCAAATGCTGGAGTACACAATTCCTCCTGG
Organism: Apus apus; assembly: GCF_020740795.1. Classification (NCBI taxonomy): domain Eukaryota; kingdom Metazoa; phylum Chordata; class Aves; order Apodiformes; family Apodidae; genus Apus; species Apus apus. The sequence continues at coordinate 2,196,208 of NC_067302.1, read as the reverse complement.
ACAGTGCATTAATAACTGAAATACTGTGATACTTACACATTATAATAATCAAAATATTACCTCAGGAAGGAAATGGCTGGTTTCTGCTCTGTGGATGAGAAGAAGGAAGTGATGGTGAATTACATGGAGTCAGCATCAGCAGATGTGCTGGTATATGCAGGTGAGTTGGAAGGTGTGAGAGGAACCTTCTTGATTTGTTCAGCCAATAAAAGGTCTCAGCTGAAGCTAAGAGTTCACAGATGGACATGAAGAGGATGTAGACATCTTGAAGACCAGGGCCATGAAAATGACCAGAGAGCTGGAGCATCTCTCTTACGATGACAGGCTGAAAGAGTTGGGGTTGTTCAGCCTGAAGAAGAGAAGACTCTTGTGGGGAACTTACAGTGACCTCCCAATGCCTGAAAGGGACCTATAAGGAGGCTGGAGAAGAGCTGTTCTCAAGGGGATGTGATGACCAGACAAGGGGTAATGGTTTTAAGCTGGCAGCTGCTTCACAGTCCTACCTGTGCCAGACTTCCCAACCCATTTTTCTGATGTTCCTGTGCTACCAAACTCCCCGAAGGCCTGAGAGCAGCACAGCACCTGCAGAACCAGCCAGGACCCCTCCACCATTCCTGCCCCATCTCTCCACATCCACCTGCAGCCCCTCACAAACACTTTCAGCTCTTGAGTTATGCTGGGTTTGTGCAGCCTCACAGGAATTCCTTTGCACTAATGAATATGGCTTTTTCCTGAGATCACTATGAGCACTTCCCAGAAGTGTTTCACTCACTCACATCATCCATCTCATCTCTTACACTGGGGTTTCCTTACAAGGAAACCCTAAGCTTGGATTTCCTATGTGTTCTTCACAAAGGTAAAATCCAGACCAGGAGATCTGCTGCTTCCAACCTCATTCATCCCAATCCAATGCTGAATATCTGCTGTATCTCAGCCCAGATAACAATCTTCCCTCTGTCCTTCCTGTGGCTTTGACAAATAATCCAAAGACCAGCCCCTGATTATTCCAACAATGAAAAGACATAGACAACACTGCCCAACTGCTCCAGAACTTTGCAGGATCCTTCTCTGCCTTCTTTTTTTTAGCTTTGTTTTCTAGGGTTGCAGCTTTCATGAGAAAGGTGAGTTGCCCTAGCAACATCTCAACACTCTGCCTGGACATAAATTACCTGTCGCTCTCTGAGAAAATGATGAACTGGATGAATCTGCAGCTTTTCTCCTTCTAAACAAGTTTTTTTTTTTCTTTCCCTTTAATGAGTGATGCTTGAACTCTCTAGGAAATGAAATTAAGTTTAAGCAGAGGTGGAATAGCCCATTTTGGAAACTCAGTGACTGCTGGTTCCCAGCCCCAGGTCCCACTGCTGGAAGCTCCCACCCACAGAGGCTCTTGGACCACAAAGGCTGAAGGTGCTTGAGGATAGGAGCAGGGAACAGGCTGGTCCAGGGGGAGGCAAAGGGAGCTGGGGTAGATCATTTCTGCCCTAAGAGGAGCTGCAAGTCCCTTTGATCACCATCTCCTACCACTAAAATTGGGGTTTGTCTCTGAGCCATGCAGGGATCATAAAATCATAGAATCATAGAATCCCAGACTGGTTTGGGTTGGAAGGGACCTTCAATATCATCCAGTCCCAACCCCCTGCATGGGCAGGGACACCTCCCACCAGCCCAGGTTGCTCCAAGCCCCATCCAACCTGCCCTTCAGCACTGCCAGGGATGGGGCAGCCACAGCTTCCCTGGGCAACCTGGGCCAGGCTCTCACCACCCTCACACCCAAGAATTTCCTCCTCATGTCCAACCTCAATCTCCCCTCTTTAAGCTTCAAACCAGGGATGATCAGGGCAAGGCAACTTGGTGTTTTCTGAACTTTAAGTCCTGCAGCCAGAGCCCCACAGCATCTCCTGGATTTCTGCCAGCACCAGCAGGAGATGCACCTTCTAATGCAGTAGAAACCCCTCCAACCAGCACCTGGGAAGCCATGGGGACATTCAGTGCCTTGGAGCACTGTTTCTCCATCTCTCTGGACTTCCCTCTCAAAAAGAAGAGGTGTATGTGCACCATGGAGCATTCCCAGCACATGGTGAGCACAGTGGGAAGGCTCCTCTCGTGCACTGGGAAGAGCTGTTGTCTCCAGCTGGTAAATAATTCAGAAAAAATTTATGTAACCATAATTGGAGCATGTCTGTGTGTCTTTGTGAGATCTCCCAGGCACCACAGGGTGGCTCAGTCAGGCTGGGGAACCTCAACCACAACATCTGGTGGTGCCCAGCTCCTCTGAAAAAAAAAAACAACAACCAAACATTAAAAAAACCCCACCCAAACCACCTTTAATTGTTCAACAGCCTTTTTCAGTGTCTTGTCTTTGCAGGAGATCCCAAGGCCCAACCTGTCAGGAGAGGCAGGAGACAATGGACACACAGAACAGGGTGGTGTCCACAGGACTCTTCCCAGCTCCAGCCAGTGATGCCCAGTTCCATCTGGGCACAGAGCCATGGTGAGGAAACTCTGAAAACCCAGCCAACCAAATTCCAGCGCATCCTCATTCAGGCCAGGACTGAAAGATCCCCAAAGAATGATGCACCCAAGAGAGCCATTACCATTCAAGAGGAGGAGAAAATCACAGCCTAAATCTGCAGTGAATGTTCCTGCTGCTGCTGGAGTTTGGATGTCAGGAATATTTCCACGGTGTCTGGTAACATGCAGGGAGATTTCAGTCCTGAACACAGCTACTTTAATGGAGTTTAAATTTAAAAGTACTTTCTTTTTATTCTTTTTGTTGGTTTGTTTTGGGGTTTTTTGGCCTCTTCCTCTTGCATTTAGCAAGAAGAAAGAAAGAAGGAGAAACACCAGCAGAGATCCTATCAGTGCCAAGGCTGATGCTGGCGAGGTGGAACCAGCTTTGGAGTTGTGATCTTACTGTTAATTTCAAAGCGAATTGAATATGTCACTTGATACTCAATGAGGAAGAAGAAAAACATCAAGAAGAAGAAAAACAAAGTCCAGAAGCAAAATGATGGATATTGAACCTTGTGCTTCAGGGTTTTGTGCAACCCAGCTCCTGGGCTTCTCTTCAACGATGAGAAACAAAGGTGTTTTCCTCATAATTACTAATGAATTCCTAAGGAGTTCAGTGCAACAAGTGGGTTTGCTTGTGAGTCCCCAGGTCAAGGCAGGGTTTGCATGGCCTCCACCTTCATGTGAAAACCAGCTCCTGCCTTCATGAGCAGCTGGTCCCATGGCACAATAGCTGATGCAAGTCACGTCACCATCACCCTTCTGGAAGAACAAGCCCATAGCAACAGGGATGAAGCTTCATGAGGAGGACAGGGGACAACATTCCCCATCTGCCTGGTGCTTTGGACACAGCACTGGTTTGTGTCCCTTTTTGAAGGTGTCAATGTACCAGTTTTCAATCAAAGCCCTGTTGTTGTTTTTTTTTTTAATGAAAACCAATTTCTTTTCTTTTTATTTTTTTCAAAGAAAAGCTCTGGGAATGCATGTTGGATTAATTACCATATCTGAGAGCATGTGTGAAAATCAAAAGAGACATTCCCACCCACGCATCCCTGTGCTCCCTCCTCTCCTCCCTCCCTTCTTTCTGCCAGTGGAAAGGGTGATGAGGGAGAGGGAAGGGACAAAAACCTGAAGGAAACATGATCACACTTGGGCAGCCAATGATCTTTTCGTGGCTGTTTTTATTCTTCCATAGGAAAAGTGAAAGCAATTACAGATTTTTGGCAGAAGACAATCATTACAGACTCTCCTGTAAAAATCAACTTGTACACATTGGGCAGCTCCTACTATGGGGCATGAATCATTTATTTTCCTCATTCTTTGTTCTTGTAAATGCTTTGAACAGATAGAATGCTTTAAATCCTTTGAACAGATAAGGAAACTGAGGCAGGGAGAGGCAAAGCAGGATGTAAGGTCACACAGTGAATCCTGGGCAGAAACAGAACCAAGTGAATTTACTTGCTCTTCAGACATAGAATCATAGAATGGTTTCTGCTAGCAAGGGATCTTAAAGATCCTCAGGTTCCAACCCCTGCATGGGCAGGGACACCTCCCACCAGCCCAGGTTGCTCCAAGCCCCATCCAACCTGCCCTTCAACACTGCCAGGGATGGGGCAGCCACAGCTTCTCTGGGCAACCTGGGCCAGGCTCTCACCACCCTCACAGTGAAGAATTTCCTCCTCATGTCCAACTTAAATCTTCCCTCTTCCAGCTTGAAACCATTCCCCCTCATCCTGTGTTCATTATATATCCGTTGCTTTTAACTGGGCTTAATGGGACCATCTTCTGCTCTTCATTGTGCTCCTTCCAGCTTTCCCTCCAGAGGGAGAGGGACGTGGGGACATATCCTTGTTCTGTCCTTTCACAGGAATGGTGTCCCTTGCCCTCAGGGGTTGGGGCAGAGCCCTGCTCCCAGCCAGGCAGCACCCTTGGGTGCCGACATGAGGTGGGCAGCACTTGGCACTGCCTTGCCCAACGGATGCACAGAAATCACCACCCAGAAATCACGTGTCAGGGCCTTGAGCAGGGAAGAAACACTTATTGGCCGTGACAGCCTCTGTCTGCTGGCATAAGGAGTGGCAGGGTGATGGATACAGCCTTTTCTTTCTCTAGCTCCAAAGAGCATTTTCCTTTTCAGCTGGCATGAGGGCAGCCAGATCACATCTGTTACAGTCTTTAGAGGCTGTTACAGTGGCCAGAAGTGATCCCCTCAGGATGAGCAAGGCAAGTGCTCCCAGACAGTGTTTTGGAAAGCTGCCAGAGCACCGTGTCTATGCTGAGCATCCTCTGACCTGCTCCAGCACGAGGCATCAGCACAACCTTCAGTCAAGATTCAAGTGGCCTCAGGTTGCACCAGGGGAGGTTGAGATTGGATATTAGAAGGAACTTCTTCACTGGAAGGGTTATCAAACACTGGCACAGGCTGCCCAGGGCAGTGGTGGAGTCGCCATCCCTGGAGGTGTTTAAAAGACATATAGAGGGGGTGCTGAGGGACGTGGTTTAGCTCCAGATCCAGTAAAGTTGGGTTAATGCTTGGACTCGATGATCTTTTCCAACCAGAACAATTTGATGATGATAAGAAGTACAATGACGAAGCTTAATGAACCAGCCCAGAACTCTTTGGGGAACCACCAAAGTCCCTGAACTTATGCATGTTCCAAGCTGCTGTTGGGCAATTAGTCACCCAAGCCCAGAACCCAGCAGAAACAGCCCCAAACACCCCAACGCTCCCGTGGCGCTCGTCAGCACCGCCCGTCCCGGGATATCACCACTCTCCTCGGGCAGCAGGGACCACCTGAGGCTTTTGGGGGCCAGGAGAAGAATAATTGCTTTCATGTAGCAGCCAGACAGGGTATTTCTAGAAATCCATTCAAACAAATCCAGAGTACATCCTCTCTTCTACCCCATTCATCACACCCCGCGTGCCGTGGGACGCGGCGCTGCAGGCACCAGATCGCCCTCGGTTTGTTTTCATCTGCAGCTGGTAAGTAGGTTAAAATCTAAAGCAGGACTAATCAGGCTAAAAATAACTCAGCTCCCACAGCAGGATCAGGCTGTCGTGACCGTTCCCGTCGCCACTAATGTCACTGTGCTCCTGACACCTGGCAAATAGCTCTGCTTTTAAAGGTAATTCAGGCAAATCGTTGCCTTTCCCCCAGCCCTGCCTGCTTGCTGGTCTGTCTTTACAGGCTGTTTCAAGCTCTGTGCTCTGTAGCATTTCATCCCAGTGCTAACCACCACAATGCTCTTGAGGGGATGAAAACTCTTAGACAGTGGATTGAGTTCAAAAAATGCAGCCCTTATCTGAAGTTTCTTTCTGTGTGAGGGTGAAGAGAGGGGAGAGGTTAACTGGGATGGGTGAGATTGACTCGTATCTGGATACCTTGGTTGGGAGCAGGGATGATTTAGTGACTGTCTGACCCAAGAAGAAATTTCTCTCTGCTCCCATGCAGTGATAAACCCCTTCAGACATTGCATCTGAGGGCTGAGAACAGGAAAATCTCATCAGTCCTGCAGCATCTGGATGCCCCCCTCAGTTCATACCTTTTCGTCCTGATTCCTGGGTGAATTTGACAGAATAATGGAATCACGTAGGTTGGAAAAGACCTTCAAGATAGTCTAGTCCAACCATTAACTGTTTGTCATGTTCCCAGCTTATTTTCTTGCTGCCTGTGGCCTTGCTGGACTCAGGGTGTGTATTTGTTCCAACTCATCTTCTTACAAACTTTTACCCCAGATTTCTCAGTAGGCTTTACATGCTTCAGTTCCCTGAGTTCCCTCAGGGAGATGTCCCACACAGACAGAAACCCCAGCATGGAGGGCACAAGCACTGCCTGACCCAGGTGTACTGGCCATACCATCCAACCCCCAAATATTTGGCACTTGGTGGTACTGACTGGTGCCATCAGTGCAGCGGGTTGAGTAGGACAGGGCAGATCCTGAGGCAGAGGTGCTGGGTTTGCTCCATGTTTGGACAACACCCAACACAGATGAGTCCCCTCCATGGCTTCCAGACTGTCACCTCTCACAGGCTCCTGACACCCACATTTTCACCCTGTCTTCAAAGACACCCCCCAGCTAAGGACAGCAGACGGGCAGGTTTAGATTTCCAGTTGTTACATACTCAGGAGCCTCCTGTGGCCTTGGATATAAACAGTTTTAGGCACTGAGCCAAATCACACCCCAGGCCACAATTTATTGTGGTCTTTTAAGAAAACAAGAAGATAATTGATCTCTGCACAAACTCTCCAGAAAAATCAGCTCCATGCAAACCTGCTCTTAGACCTACTTACAGCATCTCAGCATAATGGGGGCTATTTATGTCCTTGCCTCCTCTAAAATAAAACACATTATTTAAGCCATTTACAGGCAAGATCATCTCTGTTTCTTCAGCAAATGTATAAATAATGATAATGCAGCTAGAAACATGTTTTATAACTAGGTCTTTGGCAGCACAGGGAATTGCATCAGTCTGTGCAGATGTTCAACCTCCATGGACAGGCACATGGTGTCTCCTAATAATCCAAAAACCTTTTGCAGACAAACAGGAGATATTTATATTCCTGCCCTGGCCCAACCTCTTGCAGCACTGGTGCCTCAGAAAAACCAGTGGATCTTATTCATTTCTCTTTATCTCCCACTACAGAACATACCTGGCTCATCAGAGATGCCAAACACTTGCATTTCCCTTTGAAACAAGTATGGACTCATCCTCGTTCCTGCACCATCTTCTGCCCCACACCACTGCTCAGCACTGGTCAAGATTGCTCACCTGCTGAGTGCAGAAAGCAGAGGGTTTGCTTTTCATTGCAGGGATGGGACCCACCAAGCACAGAGTAGAAAAAAACAATTACAACATTGTGTATGAAGACAGGCTGGGAGAGTTGGGGTGTTCAGCCTGGAGAAGAGAAGGCTCCAGGGAGACCTTAGAGCACCTTCCAGGGCCTGAAGGGGCTCCAGGAAAGCTGGGGAGGGGCTTGGGACAAGGGCAGGGAGGGAGAGGACAAGGGGGATGGATTCAAACTGGCAGAGGGGAGATGGAGGTTGGAGATGAGGAGGAAATTCTTGGCTGTGAGGGTGGTGAGAGCCTGGCCCAGGTTGCCCAGGGAAGCTGTGGCTGCCCCATCCCTGGCAGTGTTGAAGGGCAGGTTGGATGGGGCTTGGAGCAGCCTGGTCTGATGGGAGGTGTCCCTACCCATGCAGGGGCTTGGATCTAGGTGATCTTTAAGGTACCTTCCAACCCAAACCAGCCTGGGGTTCTGGGATTCTCTGACTGACCTGCATTTCACACAGCAAATCCCTCCCCCCAGCAGAGCTGCCCTATCCCACCCTGTACAGCAACAGAGGGGAGATGATAAAAGCCCAGTGTAGGCACACGGGTGCTCTCCAGCCCAGCCAGGGGCTCTCAAGGTGCTTCCATGAACACTCAACCTGTAAAAAATATGTTTCTCCCTCTATACACACTTTCATCTAGATACCACACAGTGCTCCTCCTTTGTATTTATTTCTCTTAATAAATGGAAATGCTGATTTCCCAGTCACCTCAAAGCCTGGGCAATTTCCCCTGCAGGAAGAAGTGTTTTTCCATCAGGCAGAAGCAGGGCAGGAAGGAGGCAGAGGCACCACAGAACTTGCCCACAGCCCCCAACCACACGCAGCAAAGCCAGAGTGAAACCCCACGTCACCAGCTGGGTCTCAGGTTAAACATTTTGATTGTTTCTCCTGAATTTTACGTTTAGCACGAAACTGTTGCTTCCCCAGGAGAACATTTAAGATTGCATTTGGCACAGCCCAGTTGCCCCTCACTCCTCTCATCAGAATAAGGAACAGAGCCCTGTGGGAAAGGCCTTCCCCAGCAGTGCAGTGATAAATTAAGCAGGATGCAAATTGCCCTTAACTCCTGCATCCATGTTGCCTTGCACTGCTGGGAGCATAAATGCAAATTAGCAACTGAGCTATCAGAAGAAGCATTAATAAGAGGTCTGGGAAGGGATGGATAGAGATATCCTTGATTTAAGTAAAGGAGAGCAGGGAAAATGTGTATTCATGTGGAGCCTCCTGGGAAAGCAATTTGTGGGAATAACACACATTTTCAGAGTGTGGAGAGCAGCTGGCTGACAGAACAGGGTCTGCAATGAGTGGCTGAGAAAAAGTCCAAGCCATGGTCACAGGCACATGGATGCCTGGAACATGCAGGGAAGGACCCTGCCTGGGATGACCATGGGAAGGTGTCAGGGTTCAGGGCAGGTCCATGAGGCCAGTTGAGCAACATCAAACACACTGAAATGCCAGGCTGTGACCTGCCTCTCTCCTCCAGGTTCAAATGCACGTTCATTGTGTTCTTCTGTGACGGGGCCAAACCTGCTCCCAAGGGATGAGACCCATGTCAGGACAGAGATGTTCTTTGATGCAGGTTTTGGGGTGAAAGTTTAGGATAAAGAATTACCCAGTTTCCTTACAGTGATCCCGTGCTTCATTACTGTGTCTGGTTCTGGAGCCCCCAACAAAAGAAGGTCATGGAGCTCCTGGAGAGAGTCCAGAGGAGGCCACAGAGATGATCCAAGGGCTGGAGCAGCTCTGCTCTGGAGACAGGCTGGGAGAGCTGTGGTGTTCAGCCTGGAGAAGAGAAGGCTCCAGGGAGACCTTAGAGCACCTTCCAGTGCCTGAAGGGGCTCCAGGAAAGCTGGGGAGGGACTTGGGACAAGGGCAGGGAGGGAGAGGACAAGGGGCATGGATTAAAACTGCAGGAGGGCAGGATTTAGATGAGACTTTAGGAGCAAATTCTAGAGTGTGAGGGTGGTGAGAGCCTGGCCCAGGTTGCCCAGGGAAGCTGTGGCTGCCCCATCCCTGGCAGTGTTGAAGGGCAGGTTGGATGGGGCTTGGAGCAACCTGGGCTGGTGGGAGGTGTCCCTGCCCATGCAGGGGGTTGGGACTGGATGAGCTTTAAGGTCCCTTCCAACCCAAACCATTCCATGATTCTGTGATTCTAGGATATATGAATTTCTGGTTTGGATTTGGATTGTGCTCCCTTCTCTCAGCACTGCCACAGATTGTGCTGGAACTGACTGCCAGTGGCAGAGCATTGGGTTTTGGAGGACAAACACCAGCCTCCAACCTTGGCTATGGACAGACTGAAAACACAAAGAAGCTCCAGGCAAAGCAACATTAATGTCAGAACTTTAGTGTTAAACAAGACAGCAGCTGTAGATGCATTTTTAATGGGGAGGTCAAAAAGGCTGGAGATAAACAATGACTCAAACAGTCATAAACCTGAGCTTTCCTGCCTGAGTTGTGCTGGTCAGAATGTTCTAGCAGCAGATTTGTTCACAAGGACGAAGAAGACCTGGATGCCTGTGTCTAGGGACATCCTTTTGTCTGAGTGCATTGCAGGCTGACACGTGTTTACATGTTGAACCTCTGGGAAGAAGAAGCCCTTGGTCCCTTTTGGGGTGCACCACACCCAGAGGCTGATCTTTGCAGTGACACCAGCCACTGTGGGTCTAACACACTTCCACAGCATTGGAGCCCCCATTCCTGCCTTCCCTCTGTGTTTGCTGTGTGAACAGAAGCCCCCCTGTGCCTGGGGTTGGTTTTCTGTCACCTCCCCCCAGTTCCCACCCCTGAAACCCTCACCCAGGCAGCAGCAAATGATGTTTCTCCTGTACAGAGCCAGGAGCTCCCGCTTCTAAATGAACTCAGCAGAAACAACCCGTTGTGTCATCCTGCTTTTACAAATCCAGCCCATGGGGTGCAATTAGGAACAAGATCACTCAGCAGTGGTTTCCAAACCCATCTTGCATTGCTCTCCCCTGCCTGGCAGGAGGGACAGGAAAACATCAGCCAGCTCCGGTGCAGCCTGTGATCGTGAACTAATGTGCAGTTCAGAGCCAAGGTGAGGGAAGTGAACCAAATCTGATTAATTACAGCATCCAGGCAAGCAGAATCCTTCCTCCTCACAACACAGCATCTGAGATTGTATTTTAGCTTGGCTCAACAGGGAAGGAAGAACTGATACCCCCTGGGGATGGCTGCACTGCCACCTTGGCGCTGGGTTCAGGGACCCTGGCAAGGGAAGGCTCCCAGGGTGCTGGGGGCTTTAGGATGCTGGGAACACAATAAAATACAGGATGCAGAAGCCCTGCTTCAGGCAGGAGTTCAGATCCCCTCTCAGAGTAAGCAGAAGCTACTGTCTGTTTGTTGCAAAGTGATCTGCAGGAGGCAGATGTGAAGAACTTTCCAGCTTAGCATCCCACGGGCAGCGGTCACGGCACGAAAGCCAGACCCATGGGGAGAGCAGAGACCAGGGATGGAGTCTGAGCAAGGTGTTCCCACTACATCAAGGCCACCAGGGGCTTCAAACCAGTCTGCCTTACAATCACAGAATCACCAAATCATATGGGTCAGAAAAAACCTTTAAGATCCCCAAGTCCAACAGTTCCCCCAGCCCTGCCAAGGCCACCACTGCCCCGTGTCCCTCAGCACCACATCTACACAACTTTTCAATCCCTCCAGGGATGGTGATTCCACCCCTGCCCTGGGCAGCCTGGGCCAAGGCCTGACAACCTTTCTGGGGAAGAAATTGCTCCTCATATCCAATCTAAATCTCCCCTGGCACAACTCTGGAGTGATTTATAAACTTTGCAGGCACTGTGGGTGGGATAACTCCCAGGAGTCTCCCAAGTGGACTGGAAGTACTTCAGCCCAACCTGAAAAGATTTAAATTCTTAAAAAATTCTGCATGCCCCAAAACATGAGACACCCAGAGTTTTTCCCTTGCTTTTGGAAACTTCAGTGTTAAGAATGGTGTTGCTTGTGGCCAAGTAGTTATATCATGAGCTTGTCCATTTCAAAAATACTCTCTGAGGGTTTCTAGTCTGAGAAATTTGGTTAGTAAACTTGCTGTAGCTTTTTGCTCATATCCTTGAAAGAGCAGCTCAGAAAATATACAAATCACAGACCTGAAGGGCAGCTTAACCAGTTCTTGGAAACTTACAGGGTTGGTGGTTCCTTAGCTGCTCTCAAGCAGCTTGAGTCTCATCCTTCAAAGCAAAACCTATTCCTCTTTGAAGTCACAAATTACATCAAAATTATTCTCCACTTGAACCTGAATGCAACACTGCAGTGTGTCTGATTTGCAGCAGTCATTGTGTGCAAGCAATGAGCTTCTTAATGATGCCTGGAGCTAAAATGGCTTCTGTGATACCAATTGTGAAGGTCTTTCGGACAACTGGGCACCAGGCACATTGTGCAGCTGCCAACAGCCTGAGAACAGGGGTGAGAAGAGGTGTCTTGGCCTGGATTTCATTGCTGGTGGTACATGGGAGCTGGCAACTGCTTTATGAAGTAGGGGATTTCATAGAATCATAGTATGGTTTGGGTTGGAATGGACCTTCAAGATCATCCAGTCCAACCCCCTGCATGGGCAGGGACACCTCCCACCAGGCCAGGTTGCTCCAAGCCCCATCCAACCTGCCCTTCAACACTGCCAGGGATGGGGCAGCCACAGCTTCCCTGGGCAACCTGGGTCAGGCTCTCACCACCCTCAGTTTGGGTGGGTTATGGAGGCTCTGGAAAGCCACAGAGGTTCAGTGGGGAAAGTCTGGGATGGGGCACAGAGAAGGGGATGCATCTGGAAACAGCCCCAGCAAGACAGTGAGTGCACGGAGCTGGGAGGTGGCTGCCACCACTGTTGCTCCTGATGAGTTTCTTTCAGTTGTGCTCTTGAAAAGATACACTTCAATTTAATGAGGTGTGTAACTACCCACCCCTGGGAAGCCAGCACCGCTGGGGCTGGGCAGCTCTGCCCTCTGCTGACCTCCCAGCCTGCTCTTTCAAACCCCACACACCTAGAAACCATTCACAGAGGGCCAAACATTTCCCAGCATTTTCCTACAAATGCGCAGGCTGCAGAGGATGACAATCCAGCCTGCAGCTTGTTTCCAGCAGCCAAGGCTCTCAAGGAGTCAGAAGGATCCCACAATCCTTCCTGGTACCCCCAAGTCTCTCTGCAGATGCTGTTGCTGTTGGCAGCCCTGCTGAGAGCTCTGCTGCCAAGGCCCAGCCCCTTGACTTCCTCTCATGGTGGAGTTTCTCCTTGTCATCCTGACCCCAATTCAGTCCTTGAGTTAATGAATTCCTGGCACTTTATTAACAAGAGATACCCAAGTGTGATAAAGGCTGTTTTACAGTGTTGGATGAGATGCAAAGGAGAGCAGAACAGGATGCTGTCGTCAACGAGATGCTTAGCTACAGATTATAGAAACCTTTACATGGCAGCAAAGAGCACCTTAAAGCTCAGAAACGGGACCTGGCAGATTGGGATTCATGTCCTTGTTTTGTCATGGACAACCTCTGTGACTTTGCTGAGCGTGCAAAGGGTCTCCTGTGAAGTGCTGGACCCTGCTCTATTGATCCAGCAAAATGCAGCTGCAGCTGACACCCAGAGCATGCCAAGAGGATTTCCTGAGCAGAGATCAGAGTCCTGGCTGCCTTGAAGGCTCCATTTGTCTCTCCATCACACATCTGCAGCATCACATCTGCAGGAGAGGAACCACAGTGCTGTCCTGTGTACATGGGAGGACCTCTGCCAGCAGCCATCAGGCCATCTCACAGCCACAACAAAAGTCACTCCTGATGCTCATGGGAGCTGGTTAACGTTACTAGATATCTTACCTGGAGAAACCAAGAGACAGGACAGACTTGTCCAGAGCAAAGGAAGCAGCTGATTTAGCTGTGAACTACCCTTTGTCCCCCAGTTTTTCATCCCATCACTCCAATCTGTCACACCTCAATACCTGCAGGTGAGACCCCCAGACCAGTCCCCACCTGGGTAGAGGAGTCAGCAACTGCTACAGACCTGGGGACCATCAGGGAGCAAACAGGACACGTCCCTGTCCCTGCGGCAGGAAAGCCACAGGGCAGCAGAAACTCAGGGTGGGCTGAGCTCCCCCAGCCTCTTTTCGCTTTGTTTGTATGAAATTTGTTCCATTCTTTCCTTTCTGGTGGACTGCTGCTGTGTTAGGGCCTGGCTGCACTCCTGAGCTGTCACAGGCAGTGCCCACCTCAGCTTGATTGTCCCCATAACCACCTGCACCCTTGGCTCCCTGGTGGGTGGTTCTGCCCCAGCTCTCTCTGTGCTGGCTTTTTCACTCCTGCTGCCTTGTCCTCCTTGGCATTTCTAAGGGCACTTTCATCCAGGGATCCCAGAGCACCCAGGCTCTGCAATGTCCCTGTGAAGTGGAGAAGGAAAAGGCATAAATCACAGGTGGCTGAAGCACTGAGGATCTACAGGGATGCAGCCAGGATCAGGAGACTGTAGCAAGGGTATGAAACCTCCGTGTGGTGCAGATTTGAAGGCAGTCAGGGCTTTGCACACCCCCCTGCCCTAAGGTTTGTTCTGCAGCTGCAAGTTTGAACTCAGATTCAACTCCTCAGAAATGCATGGGTGATGTAAGACCTGAAATCCCCCCAGTTTTCCCAGCAGGTGAGTGTCCTGGTTGAGCATCACAATAAGCTCTTAAGGGAGTGAGTAACATCGTGGTGTCTTCTCCCAAGGAACAAGTGGTAGGACAAGAGAAATTGCCACAAGTTGTGCCAGGGGAGGTTTAGACTGGGTATTAGGAACAATTTCTGCCCCAAAATGGTGGGCATGCCCTGGCCCAGGCTGCCCAGGGCAGGGGTGGAGTCCTCACCCTTGGAGGGATTTCAAAGCCCTGTAGATGTGATGCTGAGGGACACGGGGCAGGGGTGGCCTTGGCTGGGTTAACTGTTGGACTTGGAGATCTTAAAAATCTTTTCCCAATGTTTCATAATTCTACAATTGCTGCTACTGAAAAGGAGGAGGTGGAGGCACCTCCTGGAGCAGATCCCTAACTGGGTGTTGCTGCTGTCCCTCCTGCCAGCTGGCAGCTCCACTTACCAGACAAATCCTTCAACACACAAATGGCCTTTTTTACTTTTTTTCACTCACAAGCCAGGGCAACGAGCAAAGGTCAGGTCATAGCTGAAGTTCAGCTCTTTGAAGGCTGAGAAGAAAGAGGAAAGCAAAGGTTTATTGCTAAAGAAGGAGACGGAGAGTGTTGAAACACCTTTCTTTTTCTTCATTCCTAGTGAGAAAGGTAAAACATTTTTATAATGGATACAAACAAGAGGAACCCAGGACAGAAGGAGAGGAGAAGGGTTACACTGCTGTGATGAGCTGCATGCACTCAGTTTAGCCCTGTCTAGGGGAACTTAGCCTTGCATGGGGACTTGCAGTGACCAGGCCAGCAGGGATGTGCTGAAGGACTGGAGAACCAAACGTGATGGCTGTGTTTGACAGACCCAGGGCCTGGGAGCACAGACAGACTGATTTCCATAGCTCAAAAGACCCTCAGACAAATCATTAAGCAGTTTCTAAGCACCTGGAGGACAATAAAGCGACAAAAAACAGACAGTGTGAATTTGTTAAGAACAAATCTCATTAAACAGGTCTAATTTCTTTCTCTGACAGAGTAACTGGCCTAATGAAGAGGGGAGAGGGGCTTCAGATGTGATAGAACTTCACTTTAGCCAAGCTTTTGATGTGGTCTCACATGACATCCTAAATAAATCCAGTTTAGGGGAAATCCTTGTGAGGCAGATGCAAAACTGGTAGGAAAATTGTACTCAAAGAATATTTATTCACACTCAGTTGTCAAAATAGGGAGGTTTTCTCATGTGGAGCCTCGCAGGAAACTAATCCAAGTCCAAAGACTTACCTTGAAAACCACAATGATGGCAAAGATAATACACTTTAAAACTGTTGTCTGTGATCCAAAGAGGGGAGCTAAACTTGGGAAGTGCAAGGTTAGAATTGAAAATGAAAAGGATGCCAGTCTGGAATAAATAAGGGTGAAATTAAAAAAAAAAAAAAAGAATTAAAAGGAGGATTGAATTAAATAGAAAGAAACCAAACACACAGAAAGGGGGGTAAACACCAGGCAGCAGAGTGGCAGAGAAGGAACATGAGTGGGCTCTTTCTCTCTTTTATCCCAATGTTTATTAACTAGGGATATGGTTGAACCCTGCTTTGGGGTCCTTCTTGTCAGCCCTAGCTAAGAGCAGATGGGCAGCCTAAGCAGCTGTCCCCTGGGAGCAGGGAAACCATAACTGGGACATCCCCAACAATGAGCAGGTAGGGTGAGTGCTGGGGGATGTTTCTCAGTTAGCTCTGAATGAGGCAAAGGAAGAAGCCAGGGGAGTTCACAGGGAGCAGGGATGAGCAGGTGGGCATCATCCTGCAGGACAGCAGGGCATTGGTGACACCCCAATGCCACTGGCAGGCTTCAGTTCTGTTCTACAAGGGCATGGAGCTGAAGGACAAGGGGCAATGGCTTAAAACTGGAAGAAGGGAGATTTAGGCTAGGCATTAGGAGGACATTCTTCACTATGATGGTGGTGAGACACTGGCCAAGACTGTCCAGAGAAGCTGTGGCTGCCCCATCCCTGGCAGGGTTGAAGGGCAGGTTGGATGGGGCTTGGAGCAGCCTGGGCTGGTGGGAGGTGTCCCTGCCCATGCAGGGGGTGGGACTGGCTGATCTTTAAGGTCCCTTCCAATCCAAACCAGTCTGGGATTCTCTGATTCTAGGTATCCACCTCAGCTTCCAGACCAAGTGTCTGCCAGACTCCAAAGACCCCCCCAGCACTCCCTGCCCTCCTCTGCTCACAGGATTTCCAGCCAGGTTCCCGTTTCAGTCACCCCATGTAGACGTGCTGCATCCAGGTGCTGCGGGCAGATCTGCCTGGAGCTGCTTCAGGAGGCAGTGGTAGCTCTTCAGGATGCTCCTTGCTGCCCTCTTTGCTGTCAGCAGACAGGCTTCCATGATTGCACTGCCAGGGCACAGTGGCCTCAGTGCCACAGAGCAAGAGGGGTCATCTTGCCAGTCAAACTGTGCTGACACCAGAACACAGCACTGGGAAACCTGGAGGCTGCAGGCAGGGAGGGTCCAGCAACCAGCTCCTTGGGGGGCATCGTTGGAAATACCAGGGACACCCACCCTGACACCTCCATTTTTGGAGCAATCAACACCCCAACCCTGTTAGTCAAAAACCAGGCAATTTTGCTCAAGGATCTGACAGCCAAGGAGGAGGGACACGACAAGGACACCACCATGTCCCCTCTGGCACAGTGCCCACAGGGGACACACAGGACCCTTCTGCATCACATTTAGGGGACAGTTTCCCAGCCTAAGAGCACAGCAGTTTGCTACCACTAATAAGTTTATATTTGGTCCCCATGGTTGCCCCACGTTGATGCATTTAGATGTCAGAAACACATAAAAAATGCAAAGAGAGACAGATCCTAAGGAAGCTGAATGTCATCCCTCTGTGTCTTTATTTAAAATCAAATCCAGCTTCATTTAAATGTCTTTGTTGGGGTGGGGCTTAGCATTCATTTTCACTTGTATGAACACACTCACAATGGGTGTATACATATTTATGCCATTGCAACAGGAAAGAAAAAGTCATCAATAAAGCATATTACTCCTACCACTGCAGCAATAGCATGAGCAGCAACAGCAGGCACTGAAGAGGAACATCTCTCTGGGTCTTCAGCAGAGCCCTGGACAATATTGGCCCTGGGAGACAGAAAAAATCCTGGCCTGAAGAACAGGAACTGCAGCATCCCTGGAAATGGTGGCATTCCTGTAAATGATGGCATCCCTGTGCCAAGGCTTTCACAAAGTGGGTTGGAGCAGGATCAGGATGTTTCAGGCAGTCCCCAGGTCTGAGCCACGTGTGTCAATCAGCCTGGCAGGTCCAGCCTGGGGAGCTGAGGAGCAGAGCAAACAGCACAGAGAAGATAACCTCTGATCTCTGCAGCTGAGCTGCACGACAGCGTCTCCACAGCAGCAGATTAACAAGCTCCAGCTCCCACTTCAGGCTGTGGAGAATTGCAAATGCCCACCCAGCTGGCCCTGGGGCTGCTTCCCATCCTGGAAAGGGCACCGAGGTTGACATGGTCCAACACTTGTCCTCGAGTCTCATCTCTGGCAGGTGGCAAAGAGCACAGGCTGCTGGCTCTGCTGCAAAAATAGCTGATGTGCATCCAGAGCTTCCTGTGCATTCAAAGCCAAATTTCCAGGGAGGAGAGAAACAGGCTGGGTCATGCTGTCAGAGCAAAGATCAGCTTCTACATCCATCAGGATTTTCTCCACTCTCCTCTTCCTCTAGACATTAAGTTTTTCCCTACCCTACATCAGTCAGTGCTGGCACTGAGAGCTGGGAACCAGATGGGTCCCTTGCCCTTAGGGTGGGTCTGGATGTTGCTCCCCAGCACAGCAGGGGAAGAGAGTTTGTGTGCTAAGAGCTCTTGAGACCACAAATCCCTCATTCTCCTGCAGTTTCCTGCATGACCACAGGTAGGTCACCCTTGGATATGTTGTAGAGATGGACTTGGGCTCCTTTTGGCCCGTTTGAAGGTTTTGGATGCCTCATTGCCTTCTCTCATGGGGGTGATGCTTCAGCTTTTCCCATCATTTATTAGATTTTATGTGATGTTGCATGGCAGAGATATACCCTTCCTGCTACACACAGAATCACTGGATGGTTTGGGTTGAAAAAGACCTTTAAAGGCCACTGCCCAAACCTCCTCCAATGAGCAGGGACCTCTTCATCCAGACCAGGTTGCTCCAAGTCCCATTCAACCTGACCTTGAACATTTCCAGGCATGGGGCATCTACAAGCTTTCTGGGCAACCTGGGCCAGTGTCTCACCACCCTCATCATAAGGAAATTCTTCATTATGACTGGTCTAAATCGATTCTCTTTTAGCTTAAAACCATCACCCCTTCCCCTATTGCAACAGGCCTGACTCTTCTTGCACTCAGAAAAGAGGGATGGAGCCACACTTTGAAATCTTGGGAACAAAGACCATTTTCTCCTGTTGATTCTTGCAGCTCCAGCAGGTCCTGATCTTCATTGGGACTTCAGCTTCTGGCCTAATTGAGTTACAGCTTAATGTACTGAGTGCAGGATGCTGGACTTCCAGTTCAAGTGGAATAGATTGTCCTGCATTAAGCATTTCTCTTCAGACAAAGAGCTGAAGAAGATGCATTTCCATTATTTGTTCATGCCCTCATCCAGAAATAGCAGGAGGCCTAGCAGAGGATTACATTCTTTTTTTAATTCAATAAACAAATGTACCATGATATCTTCTGGGAACTGCCCTGCAGAAAAGAGCAGAGATTTACCTCCCTGCTCCATTGCTGGTAAAAAAAAAATACCACAACATCCAGAAAAAGGCTCTTTTTTGTCCAGCTGCTCCTAAACAGCAGCTCTGGGTTAAACCCAGCAGGTCCCAGCTCCAGAATCTTCCATTAAGGCCCAGGTGCCTTTGCTCCAAGACCAGAGCAGAAGGTCCCCATTCCAATGTGGTCCCCCAAGAGCTCTGGGCAGGCCATGGCTAGGATCTCCTAGAGGCAATAAGGGCTGATTCCATCCCCAGGATAATTTAATTAAGCCTGATGCTTAAAAACACACAACTCTCTAAATATAGGTTGTGTTTTACGGAGGAGGAGAAGGCAGAGAGGTCCTTTAGTGAGACACAGATCTGAGATTTCAGCAGCAGAGCCTCTGAAGCAGCAACACATCCAGCTGCCAAAGGCATCAGCCCAACTGCTTCTTGGTGGGATACAATAACACAGTCACTGCTGTCAGCTTCCTTCTGCCCAGCTATATTCATGAGCATCTGTCCCTTGTCACTGCAGGGGAAGGCCTGGCTGGCCTTGGGAAGGAAGGGAAAACCCTGTTTGTGATGCTCACAAGGGGTGCTGGTTTTAAACTGAGAGAGGGGAGATTGAGGTCAGATATCAGGAAGAAGTTCTTCACTCTAAGGGTGGTGAGGACCTGGGATGGGTTGCCCAGGGAGGATGTTGATGCCCCATCCCTGGAGGTTTTTAAGACCAGGTTGGATGAGGTTTTGTGCAGCCTGGTCTGGTGGGAGGGTTCCCTGCTCATGGCAGGGGGGTTGGAACTCGATGATCTTCAAGGTCTCTTCCAACCTTAATGATTCTATGATTCTATGAAAAGCCACACTGTGTGTCCTTGCTCTCACCTTCCTTGCTTCATACCAGAGCTGCTGGTGCAATGGCCTGGAGGGGACACCTGAGACCCTGCCTGTGTCTGCCTGCACAGCCAGGGCTGCTCATGACCCCCCCAGCACTGCCTGCTCAGCACTCACAGCTGAATCACACAAGTTATGGGCTTGCAATCTCAGGGGGGCTTCCCACATGCTTTCCAATCCAGCTGAAGAGCAGCAGCATTGCCAGCCTTTTGAGCTCCCTCCTCCCCCTTCCCAGTGCAGCAGGGACAGAGGGCTGACAGCCCTGCAGAGGGGAGACAGCCCTGCAAAGGGGTGACAGCCCTGCAAGGGGGTGACAGCCCTGCAAAGGGATGACAGCCCTGCAGAAGGGAAGAGGAACACTGGACTTCTGGTTCTTCTGTGGCCAAAACTTTGGTTTTTTCCTTCCAATTTTTCACCATAATGAAGTAACTCAATTCAACAGAAGACTAATTCCCAGAAATTCACCAGCATTCTTGTCAATGCTTCTCTGGGCCCAGGGAATTACACCAGGGGCCATCAAGACCATCTGTACTTAACCAGGGTTCATACACTGGATACACTCAGCAAAAATGTAAACTCTTTAGGGAAGTGCTCCAGGAATTTCCAGCTTAGATTTATGGCTGTAATTAGGTGTCTGGCACATGGCTGAAGGGAGCTGGGAGTCTAATCTGCTTTGTTGATTCTGAAACTCTGTGGCCAGAGCTGTGCCATCAACCCCAGGTTGATGTCCAACCAAGGAGTGAACCAGACTGTGGCCAAAGGACTTATCTGAGGTCATCTGGAGACTTTGTGGTCGAGCATGAGCTTTTGACCATCTCCACCTCCTAGGAAAGTTTGTGCTTTTGTGCCACCAGCCTGTCTCTGCTCACAGCTGCAGCTCTCCCTGGTAGCTCATTTAGGAGCCATAATTTTCCCAGTGAACAACAGACAGTTGTATTTTCATGCTGTTACAATCACACTTGTAGGTGACAGTAATAAAACAACCGTAGCTGCACTTCAGCTGGCTGAGAATCAGGAAAAAGGACCTGAACTGAAGCATTTCTGCCTGCTAGAAAGGTGCTCCAGGTAAGACAACAGCTAATTCCCTTCTGGCACAGGTTTTGCTGACAGACAGGTTGGCCCATTCCAAAGCCCCCAGTGAACAAGACAAACCTACTGCACTGGTAAACTGGGGGCCAGGGCAGAGTGATGGGTTTCAGTGCCTGTACAGTTTCTTCAGACCATTGTGCTGGACAAAGCAGTGGCACCATCACCTTGACAGAAACTGATTTTATACAAAACCTTAGCATTCCTCCAACAGGGATGGTGGCAGGAAGGATGCAAGCTGGAGCTGTGCTATATCAGAGTTATATTAGGATTAGCAAACTGTGAAATAGTAACTATGCATGGTAACAGAAACCTCCTTAGCACACTGCTGGGATGCTGTGAGATGGCCAAGCCAACCTTCACTCTCCTTGCAGCACAACAAAACAGACTCAGAGTCTGGGTTGCAAACACCTAAAATGCCAGTTAACATCTGGGATGAAGAATATGGCTGAAAAATTCACTCCTTGGCACCATCCCTAAAGGGAGAACTTACCTGGGAGGGAAAAGAGCTTTCTCCAGGGAAGACAGGCTGAAAAACAGGTTCTCTGTCAACGTGGGACCAAGGAAGAGTGTCCTCAACCCCAACCCAAGGGCAAGAGGCTTTTACCCAACACACCCTCTATAACCCAAAGGTAGTGCAGTCACTACAGCTCAAAGCAGCAGCACAAAGAGCAACTCCTAAAAATGAAATCAAATGTAAAAATATCTGGAGAACAGCTCTGGAGAGAATTTACATGGTCCTTATCTGGGAAATGATGAGGAACTTACTTAAGGCACTGAAGTTGTTTCTTTCTTTGTCGCTTAGGAAAAGTAAATCCTGCAAAGGAAGGGATCTGGGAAAGAAGCACAAGTTTGGAGGAAGATAATGGGAGCTGCAGCCATGCTCTGGCAAAGCAGGAAGACCCCCCAAGGTTGGGGCTGAGGGATGCAATGGGTCCTGTCCACCATGCCAAAGGACAGGCCACCCTTCCTGCAGGGCACCCTCCTGACCAAGGGAGCTACAAAACACTGGGACAGTGACAGCTTTCAAAATCCTCCTGAGGAAATCCTCCCCCCAGTCCTCCAGCTGAGCTGCTGCATCCAGCCACATTACCAGAGGCCATCTCCATGCCTGGTCCAGCTCAATCCATGCCCCAAACACACTCCTGGACTTTGACCTCAGAGAGGATTCAAAGAACTTGAGAGGAGAAACTTCTGGTGCAAGGCTGCAGCCTTTCCCCTAACCCTGAATGGTGCTTGACAACATTTTGCAATGGATTTATCTGTGAAACCAGGCATGTTTGGAGCATCATATCAGGCTGAACAGACTCCTCCTTTCTCTCCTTCTCAACACTTTATCTCTGCTGGCTAAAGGTGCTGAGAGATCTGAGCAAGCTTAGGTTGTTTCCTCCCTTGCTCAGGCTCTTGCCACGTTCCATCTCCTTGGAAAGAAAATGCCAGATGCTGCCACTGCACAGGGAGTTGGACCAGCAGCAGGCTTGAAGGAGGCTCAGGCACCCCCATGTCATGAACTGTGGGGTTGTCAGCTGTCTGCAAGCCAGGCACACCCCAAACCCACTGAGAGCACCTACCACCATGAGTTGGTCTCCTCTCAAAGAGCCCCAGCCCTGACCCCAAGCACCGTGGGACAGCAGCTCTCCCCGCCTGCAGCAGGGGCCGAGACCCCATTGCTGGAGGGAACAGCAGCAGCTTCTGCTCCTGCTGCCTTGGTGACTTCAGGACTGCCACCAGGACATGTCCCAGGGAGGGCACGGGTGCAGACCAGGTGAGGAGCAGGGATTTGGGGGCTGCTGTGGGATTCCAGGACCGATGGCAACGAACAGATCTCGGCATGAGCCCCCGGGCGGTGCTTCAAGGGCAGGGCTGCAGAAGGCTTCCAAAAGCACAGCTGATCAGGGCTCCAGGCACACAGCAGGTCCTGCCTGCACCATCTGCCTGCTCCCTGCCTCCCCAGCAGGAGGGACAACCCGTCTTCTGCCGACTGACACCTCAGGGTGCCAAAAGCATGGCAAGAGGCAGCAGCCTGTGCTTCTGCTCAAGGCGGGGGCATGGGGAGCAGAGGACCCTCCCATCCTCATCCTCCACTGAGCTGGTTGGTCAGAGGCAGTTACAAACTTCATCTGTCACTCCTGACAGGGGAGAAAGAGAACCAAAGCACTGTGATTTGGTCTGGGAAACATTGCTTTAATTATATCTGCAGAGGGAGCTGAAAGGCCACTAACGGTCAGCCCTGGCTCCAGCAGCTCTCCTGCACTTCTAAGAGCATCTTTGGTGCTTCCAAGATCTGAAAGATCAAGGGCACGCCCTAAAACCAGTGACATCAGTGAGTGTCTTCTCTAGCAAAACTCAGACTGAGGAACCTCATGGGATGCCACTGATTTCTACACTGACATCTCCTAGAGCCAGGGCTGGACCTGGGATCTGCAGCATGTGGGATGTTTTCCAGCTAAGTCTAGAAGCCTTGTGTCCTGTAAAGGAGATGGAAGTGGAAGAGGAAGAGTCCGGTGTGGAAACCTGCCTGGGTTATGCAGCACATCTGCAGCACAACCAGGGATGGAACCAGAAAACATGGCATGGGTGGACTTGCCCTTTCCTTGACATTTGCTTGTGACCATTGCTGGAGACACAGCTAGATGGGCTTCTGATCCACTCTGGTTGCTTTAGTAGTATATCTTGGGAACTTCAAGCAGCACATGTGAGAGTGGTGAGAGCCTGGCCCAGGCTGCCCAGGGAAGCTGTGGCTGCCCCATCCCTGGCAGTGTTGAAGGGCAGGTTGGATGGGGCTTGGAGCAACCTGGGCTGGTGGGAGGGGCCCATGCAGGGGGGTGGGACTGGATGATCTTTCAGGTCCCTTCCAACTCAAACCATTGCATGATTCTATGATCAGCCCCAGCAGCACAAAATCCCCTCTGCATGATGCCCACAGTTGTGCTCTGCCAAGTGCTTTCAAGGAAACTCGAGGCAGAAAGCACCTGAGTTTCTTTAATTTTCTGCCCTGCTCCAGGCTGGACAGGTTTGTGTGGTGCCAAAATCCAGTGAAGTCAGCCAGCACTGCTAAACCCTCCAAGCTGAAACAATGGATGTCACTCAGCAACCCATCAGTTCTCTCCTGTGGTTTCCCCAAGGAGACCTGCTCCATGAGGTGGGACAGAGCTGCCATCAAAGCCCAGGGCCACCTTCCTCCTCCAGCCAGGGGAGCACAGCCAAGGCTGTGCCCCATCATGGGACACTGTCACCAGGACTGACCCAGACACCCCTGAAAAAGCATTTGAAGTGGGTAATCAGCTTTGATGAAAAGCCTTTTGCTACAGCAGAGGCTCTTGAAGCTTGCTGGGAGGGGAGGAAAAAAAGGAGAGGAAGGAGCAGATGTTTGGATTTGCTCCTCACAGACGTAGTGGGATTTCATCTGCTTTTTAACTGCCTCACCCTTCTCCCAGGTCCCAAGGCAACCATGCCACAGGGTTTCACCTGCATCTTCTCCCCATCCCTCTGCAAAGGGCTGCAAGGAGAGGAGGACAACTGCAGATGAAGCTGGAAGGGGCAACCACTACTGTGAGAGAAATGCTCCCACCCTGCCTGTGGTTTTCCTGCTGCAGGCATGAATGAGGGTCAATCATAGAGGCCATCAAGTTATCCCAGATGTGGAGGAACATCCATGGAAAGAGCACAGGGTGGGTTTGAGTGATGAGTCTCTCATCTGCCTCTGCTGCTGCCTGCAACAGCAGGAGGGAAACTGAGGCAGCATCTCTGTGGCACCAAACCTGATGTAATATTGGCAAGTAACTTGACTGTAAGGCAAGGAGAGCAAACCTCATGAAACACCTTGATATCTACACTTGCAAAGAGCTATTATTTTTGTATTCCCATATGCTTTCCTGGTGAGGTGCTGCCATTGGAGGCCTTGAGATATTTCCCCAAAATACAGGCAATAAAACAACAGCTGTAAAAGTTAACAACAAATCCAATTCTGTGGTGCTGCTGGGACCGTCCCTGAGAGAGGAGATAATTCAGTCATTTCCCTGTTCTTGCTCCCAAATTCAAATGAATTGATTCCTCCAGTGTCGACTTGTTTGTCATGTTCACAGGTTGTCAATACACCTCAAGTTCCTCAGGTCCTCTGGGTTCCTCCTGCTTTGAGAAACTCGATCTGTCTTGGAGACAGACCCTTTGCAACAGCTCAAATAATCCTTCTCCACAAACTCTGTATTCAAATCCAGCTTGGCATCCCAAAACTCAGTGCTCCTGGAGGATTTCTGACCTCGTTCCCAACCAGGTCCCAGCAAGGGGTCAGGGCATCCCCAGGGAACACAGCAAGCCCAAACCCCACAACTGGTTGTGGTAAGGACCACTAGAGAGGTCAGGAAGGGTGAAAGAGAGGGGAAGAGCATGAGGTGGAGCCTGAGACCACACGAGACCACAGTACAGCAATATCTGGGCATGTTCCTACTAAGGGGCTTTTGTTTACTTTCTCCATTTCCATCCATGGACTTGTTGGTGCTAAAGCTCTTCATGAGAACACACCAACCTTCCCAACAACCAACCAGCCTGTCAACCAGGACAGTTCCTCTGGCTGCTGGAGAGCCTGGGTCAACCCTTAGTGCTGCTCCAGCTGCAGCAGGGATTCAAATGGGCATTTGCATGCTCTGCTGAGCAAGTGATTGACTCGGAATATCAAGTTCATCACAAACAAAACACTTCAAAAGGGTTTTGGGTTCATCCAGAGGCAGAAGACCCAGGACAGTAGCTCAATAAATCAAGGTATAACTGGTAGATATGACCTCAGGGCAGATTTGGAAGGGCACATGATAGCCAGACTCCTGCTGAACTGGGTGGGAGCTGCTGGTTCTCTCTGACTGCTTATCTTCTGGTTTGGGAAGGCAGAAAACACTTGGGATAATGGTCCAAGTGGGCTGCTTACCCCTGCCCTTCAGTTTGGAAAAAATGCTTCTCAGAACCATGAACTTGCCTGCAACCCAGTCTGTTCCTGCAAACTGAGGAAAGAATAAAACCTGAAGTTTTCCCAAATGATTTTGAAAACAAGGTTTAGAATGGGAAAAAACAAAACAAAACAAAACAACACACACATCAGTTTAAAAACCTGATCCCCCTGAGAGCTGCAAGCTGCCTGCTCTGCCTGACAAAAACACTTCAGTCTTTTTCAGCCATTCTCTATCTTCATGAAAACAGGAAAAAAAAAGACAAAACTCAACAATAAAAAAGTCCTTTATATTAATAGATTATTGGTAGAAATGTCTCCCTATTCTCATGGCCATAAGTCTTCAAAGGGTAAATAATTCAGGTCCTCTGTGCTGACAGACTTGCAAGTCTTGGCCTCAAATTGAGTCTGCTTCTTGCCCACTCCTGAAGGAGGAGCTGCTCTCCCCCATGAGGACTTGCTGCCTAGAAATGCTCCTCTAAAGCTACTTAGTCCTTTTTCTCCCCACTAATCAATAAGAAACCACCCATGGCTGGGCACCTGGTGGGGAGAGATGTGCCTCTGCAGGACCACTGGAAGAGGCAATCACCACTTGCACCAGCAATTCAGTCAGTCAGAGACTGTCCCTGAGTGCTTTGTCCCATGGAGAGGGACTTGTTGGAAGGGCATGGAATGACAGGACAAGGTGGGGATGGTTTCAATCTGAAAGAGGGAAGATTTAGATGAGATATAAGGAAGAAATTCTTTGCTGTGAGGGTGGTGAGAGCCTGGCCCAGGTTGCCCAGGGAAGCTGTGGCTGCCCCATCCCTGGCAGAGTTGAAGGGCAGATTGGATGGGGCTTGGAGCAACCTGGGCTGGTGGGAGGTGTCCCTGCCCATGCAGGGGGTTGGGACTGGATGATCTTGAAGGTCCCCCCCAACCCAAAATGTTCTGTGATCCAATTATGCCCCTCAGAAGACCCAGACATGCACAACCTGTTCTCCCTGCCCTCCTCATCCCTGCTGTGATGCCAAACCCTGTGTGGGCACCACACAGCATCACTGCCCAGCTCTGCCCCAACCCCTGCTCAGCCTCTGCACCTGCACAGCTGCTCCATGGCCCTGCTGTGGGCATCCCTGCTGCCAGAGCCAGGCTAAGGACACTAAGGAAGATCCCAGCAGATGCTCTTCAGATCCCCTGGCCCGTGCATCCTCAAGGGGTGGCTGCCCATGAAGATAAAGCCCTCAGGGTTGAGCCCACAAAAAACACCTTCACGGCATGAGGAAAGAGACCTTGTTCCCTCTTTACAAGCTCCTGGCTGTGCAGTAATTAAACACAGGTCTAACTGCTAATGGAAATGTCCATGTTTGGGCTTCACCATTTGTAAGAGTTGCCCATGGGCTGAGGCTCCCTGTAAGTGTGGACAGCTACGAGTGCAGGTTCCCAGAGCAGGTCCCCAGCAGGACCACCCTGGGGAGATCAGTGCCCAGGGTTTTTTAACCCTGTGCTGTGCCTATTTAAAAGGCATCAGCAGAAAGCTCTCCCTCCATGAATAATAAGTGCCTTGGGGCATCCAGGAAATGCTTCAAGCACCTGCCTGTGTTCAGACTGGCTACCAAGAAAACCTTTATCCACAAGTCCCTGTTCCCATATTCCACTGGGGAGCTGCCATTGGGCACATCATGGCTCTGTCTTTTTTTGACTAGTGTGCTCTTGACCTAAAGAATGAGAATCATAGAAGAGAATTATAGAATCCTGGAATTCTTTTGGTTAGCAAAAAGACCTCTAAGACCATCAAGTCCAACCGTTCACCAAGCACTGCCAAGCTCACCACTAAGCCATGTCCCTCAGCACCACATTTACACAGCTTTGAAATCCCTCCATAGATGGGGACTCCACCCCTCCCCTGGACAGCCTGTGCTGGGGCCTGACAAGCTTTTCTGGGAAGAAATTGTTCCTCATATTCAATCTGAGCCTCCCCTGGCACAACTTGGGAGCATTTCCTCTTGTTCTTTGTTACCTGGGAGAAGAGACCAAGCCTCCTGGCTTCAATCTCCTTTCAGGTAGTCCTCACCATTTCATCTTCTCCCCCATTATGCCCATCCAAGGTTTATGAGACATAATAGCTCCCAACCTTCCAGTTACACCTGGTGTTCCTGCCCAGCCTCCTTCTATCTTGAGCAAAATCAGCCAGGTTTCTGCATGGACAAAGATTTTTTTGTATCAGGAAGACCAGCAGCTCTAGTAAAACACAAACATCCAGGCAAGGAAGTGGGCATGAGAAAGGGACTCGAAGCAGCATCTGGAAACAGCTGGCAGAGAGAGCCAGCTGCTGATGGGAGCAACCCAGCTGGGCCTGGATGCCAGTACCAGGGCACGGGGTCAGAGCCATGACCCATCTGGCCTGGTGCTCTCAGCACCAGTGGGGGGTGAGGAGAGCAGTCAGGCAGGGATGTTCCTCTTCCAGGACGATTTCAATCCCCAGCACACATGCGAGACTTTTGAAGGTGGAAGATGTGTTTCAGTGTTGCAGCCCTTGGGGCTTTTTCCCCAGAATCTTGTGTGACTGTTCTGGAACTCAAAGAGATATTCAGCCTCTGCAACATCCTGCAGCCAGGAGTTCCACCGGATAAACACCCCTTGCATCAGGAACAGCCTCCTGTTGTTCTTTTGAACTTCCTTTGTTGGACTGGGAATGGACCATGAACAACAGCCCCTTGTTCAGCTTCCCCCTCACTCAGTCCCCTGCCCCAGCTCCTTTTCAATGCACACTTCATATAGCAATGCCAGCAGAGAACCTCACAAAGTCCCGTGCCAACATCCCTCTCCTCAGAGCAAAATCCCATCCAGGACAATGTATTATTGATGAGGAAAGGGGAGAGGAGGCGAGATTCAAACCCCATGGCCCTGCAGCACTTCCAAAGCCACCCACAGCTGCCGAGGTTTCCATTTTCCAAAGGTCCCTGCTCTGTCTCCAGAGGGTTGTTCCCCAGCAGCAGGTACAGAGGTGGAGGCTGCAGGATGGCAAAGCAACAGGCCAAGTGCTGGGCTGTGCTGGGACCACCCAGCTGGCAGTGCTTGCCCTCAGCTGCAAGGACTCCAGCTCCAGCTTGTTCATTCAGCCAGCTAAGGGGTTGTTAAAGCTTCAGCAAAGCTCAGAAATGAATCTGCCAAGCTCTTGATCCAGAAGTTCCACATACAGCAGTATAAAAGGGTTAATTAAGCAGTGGTGGCCTTGAACAAACAGATCTGTGGTGGCTGTTGAGCTCTCTGTGGCAACAAGGTTTGCTGAACAGGGCTTTTCTAAACAAGGATCAGCACCAGTTACTCAGAAAAAAATTTCTCTCTTGTCCTGCCAAAAAATGTTTCCAATGAGCAGAGAATGGGGGGGCTTGGGAGGTGGTTGCACCAAGCACTTCTCACCACAGGGCTCTGCAAAACCAGGGAGGTTTTCTGCTCTGGCTCAGCACACACAAACTGAGGCTGTGGATGCAAAGGTGAAACTGTTTCCATGCTTATTCTCCTGCTGCAAGTCAGCTTTTCAGGAGATGGCAACCAGCACCTCATTCAGGGTCACCCCAGGCTGTTTCCAGCACCTTGAATCAAGCACTAGGTGCTGGCGTGAGGTTGAGGACCCTGAGCTTGCTGATCCTTCTCCAGCCACCTGTGATCCCCAAGAGCCCTCACTGTCTTCCCAGTGTTGTCTCTGAGCCACTGGGATGGGAGCAAAAGGGTCCCTGCCCCACGCCCCAGGCAAGACTTGCATCTCCTCTGTGTCCCCAGGACATCAAGCCCCAGGGACAAGTGGGATTTCTGCCCCTTGGGGCACCACTTTGCTTGACACTGAGCTCTTTGAAGAGAAAAAACCCAACGATGTTTATTAACTGTTCAGAGGTGAAGAATTCCAGGTAGTTCAGCAACACTGGGGTGATTCACTGAAGCTTCACCACAGAAGCCATGATGTTTGCACGTGTCCATACTGAGATGATAAAAGAATCAAGACAAAGTGATTGATGGTCGACACAAATATTAGCACGTTGTCAAAAGAAAAAGTCTTGAGCAAACCTGAACTTTTCCCCTCTAAGCTTTTGGGCAACTTGTGCTTCCTCTAGAATCCTCAGTGCAAACCTGAAAAGCCCCTGAGCTCTTTTTCACCAGCACATTTGACACCTTCCAAAGGCAAGTCCTGAGGCTGGTGGGGACAACATTCGTTTGGGGACACAGGACATTGCTCCTGTCATGAAGCCTCACGTGTCACCCCCTAAATCAGCTCGACCCATCCCAAGCAGCACCCCTCAGCTGCAGCTCCTGCACAGCTCTGGCACCAGCGTTCTGCAGGGTGAGGAGATGGAGAGTGGTGGCTATTGGCAGCAACTGGTGGCTACCAGCAGCTATCATAGCATCACAGGGGTTGGAAGGGACCTCTGAAGATCATCAAGTCCAACCCCCCTGCTGCAGCAGGAACACCCAGGGAAAATCACACAGGAACATGTCCAGACAGGTCTGGAAAGTCTCCAGAGAAGGAGACTCCACAGCCTCTCTGGGCAGCCTGGCCCAGGGCTCTGTCACCCTCACAGCAAAGAAGTTTCTCCTCATGTTGAGCTGGAACTTCCTGTGTTGTCACTTGGTGCCGTTTCCCCTCATCCTGTCACAGGCTCCACTGAGCAGAGGCTGGCCCCTTCTTGACCCCCACCCTGCAGATATTTGTAGCCATGGATAAGATCCCCTCTTAGTCTTCTCAAGACTAAACAGCTCCAGGTCTCTTAGCCTCTCTTCAGTGGCTATAGGTGGCTATCAGCAGCTCTTATTGCTGGCTACCAGCAGCCATCAGTGGCTACCAGCAGCCATCAGTGGCTACCAGAAGCTGTTGGTGCTACCAGCAGCTCTTACTGGTGGCTACCAGAAGATGTTGGTGCCTACCAGAAGCCATCAGTAGCTACCAGCAGCCATCAGTGGCTACCAGCAGCTCTTACTGGTGGCTACCAGAAGCTGTTGGTGCCTACCAGCAGCCATCAGTAGCTACCAGCAGCTATTGGTGGCTACCAGCAGCCATTGATGGCTACCAGCAGCCATCAGTAGCTACCAGCAGCTATCGGTGGCTACCAGCAGCCACTGATGGCTACCAGCAGCCAACAGTAGCTACCAGCAGCTATTGGTGGCTACCAGCAGCCATTGATGGCTACCAGCAGCCAACAGTAGCTACCAGCAGCTATTGGTGGCTACCAGCAGCCATTGATGGCTACCAGCAGCCAACAGTAGCTACCAGCAGCTATTGGTGGCTACCAGCAGCCATTGATGGCTACCAGCAGCCATCAGTAGCTACCAGCAGCTATTGGTGGCTACCAGCAGCCATTGATGGCTACCAGCAGCCATCAGTAGCTACCAGCAGCTATTGGTGGCTACCAGCAGCCATTGGTGGCTACCAGCAGCTCTTACTGGTGGCTACCAGCAGCCATCAGTAGCTACTAGCAGCTCGTACTGGTGGCTACCAGCAGCGATGGTGGCTACCAGCAGCCATCAGTGGCTACCAGCAGCTCTTACTGGTGGCTACCAGCAGCCATGGGGCAGATGGAGGTCCCAGCAGATGGCTGCACCACATGGATGAGGTTTGGAAAAATGACCCCCAGCTGGCTGGATCTCCAGAGAAACTTCCTCCTCAGCACTTCGTTGTAGAAGTGAGAAATAAAAGCAATTGTTGCACAATTAGATTTCCCATCTCCTCCAACTTCTTAATCACCCCAAGATTAATTATCAGCACTCGGATTGTTTTGCTTTATGGGTTTCAGTTGTTTTCCTGGTTTTCTGGAGCTGCTTTGAGATGAGAAAAGACTTTGAAGTGGCTTAAATGTGAAGATCCAGGCAGCAACTCTGATCAAGCTGCTTCCTCTGAAGAGTCAGCTTCATTTTCTCATCAGGGCTGGATGTTTTGAAGTCATTTAATTGCAATTTAATCTTCCTGCTTTCTCCACTAATATATTTCAGTGCAGTTCACTGGGTTATATTTGCCAATTCATTAACAGTCTCCCTGATATTTGACATTTCACTTTAGGGAAATGCAGGTATGTGATCTTTAATATTTTGAGGATTCCTTAATGAGATTTAGGGGCTCTGGGCTGGGGATGCTGATTTTTTCTAATTTAAATGTTTACTTCAGGCCAACTTTGGGGCATTTTCCTTGAATTTTCTGAAGATCTTTAAGAACTGTGATGATGGAAATCAATGGAAAACAGCAGCAACCTTTGTAAGAGAAGAAACACATCACACCCTCCTGCCTCCTGAGCACACCAGGATTAAAAGTCAGGGTTCAAAATCCCAAGCTTTTTTCCAGAATATTTTTTCTTTTGGTAGACTCATGAAATCTGAGACTAGTTTGGGTTGGGAGGGACCTGAAAGATCATCTAGGTCCAACCCCCTGCATGGGCAGGGACACCTCCCACCAGCCCAGGCTGCTCCAAGCCCCATCCAACCTGCCCTTCAACACTGCCAGGGATGGGGCAGCCACAGCTTCCCTGGGCAGCCTGGGCCAGGCTCTCACCACCCTCACACCCAAGAATTCCCTCCTCATCTCCAACCTCCATCTCCCCTCTCCCAGTTTTCATCCATCCCCCTTGTCCTCTCCCTCCCTGCCCTTGTCCCAAGCCCCTCCCCAGCTTTCCTGGAGCCCCTTCAGGCACTGGAAGCTGCTCTAAGGTCTCCCTGGAGCCTTCTCTTCTCCAGGCTGAACACCCCAACTCTCCCAGCCTGTCTCCAGAGCAGAGCTGCTCCAGCCCTTGATCATCTCTGTGGCCTCCTCTGGACTTGCTCCAGCAGGAGTGGGAAGCAGCATTCCAGGCTCTGCCTGAGCTGAGCTGCACGGGTTTCTCTGCCAGCTGGTTTTCCTGCTCTCCCACCCAGCAGGCTGGGAAGGAGCCTGAGCCATCCTGCCCCCAGCAGCACGTTGCATCCTGTGCTTCACACAAATCGCTTCTATGGAAGTCCTGGCACAGGCCAGTCTGGGATGCAGCTCCCAGTTTGCTTTCACTCCATTTGCCACCAGTGCAACCGAAGGAAGGACAGCTGCCTGTCCACGATGGCTCCCCCTCCTCAGCACCACCCTCCTGACAGCAGCTCCAGCCTTTGCCTTCTTTCAGTTCTGCCTGCAGCTCCCTGCTCCCTCTCACCTTGCCTGTAAGGGAAACCATCCAGACTCTAGATGCACATATATAGAAGTAACCACAAAACGAGACTCTAAAAGTCACTTAAACCAACCTACAACATCCCCTAGAAGCACTTTAAACTTTATTTTTAATCCCCAGGTGCCACAGCTTTCAAGGAGCAGCACTTGGTGCAGAAACCTACAGCCTGCACAGACAAAGCCCATGAGATCCCAAAGGGAAAGAGACTTAAAATGGACTTTGCTGGGGTGACACTTGGCACCAGCTTCAGTTCCATTTCATGCCCCGTTCCCTCCTTGGGCAGTGCAGAGTGCACTGCAGGGAGCTACTGGGGCAGGAGTTACTGCACACATGCAGAAACTCCTATGAAGTGATCATTCTCAGAAATGCAGAGCTTGGGAAAAAAAAAAATGCAGAAGTTTGGAAATACCCAAAATTCAAGTCTTTCCTTCCCTAATTAGGCCCCTGGTGGGCACACACCCCCTCCCAGCCTTAACCACCTCCCTCCAACACTCCAGACCCTGTTGCTATTGCAGCATTTTTTAAAATGAGAAAATATTTCCTTTCCTGTGAACCTTTTTGCCAAGCACACGTCACCTTCTCCCCCAGCTGTACCTGCCTGTGCCTCTTGCACTGCAGGAAAAGGCCTGGGAGGATTTTCTGGGCAGGATCCAGCTGGTGAATCAGAGCAGCCCCTGAATGCCATCAGCACAACTGGCACCTGGGAGAGTATTTTGTCTGGCAGGAGAGCTGCTCTATTTACTTGTTCCAAAGCTGTTTCCAGATAAAGGATGTTGAATTTTGCCTTCTCACCAGCACCACACCTCAGGGGCTTCCTGTGCTTCCCAGATGTGCCCTGTGCCCCCAGACTGTGCCTCAGTCCCCAAGCACCCACAGAACAAAGAACCCAACCCCCATCAAATTCCTGTTAAGGTGACCTGTGGCTCTGACAGTATTTTTTGGATTGGAGAAACACTTGCAAGTCCCAGAGATCCCAATAAGGGCCCATTAAATAGAACCAAACTTCCCCTTGCCCTGGTTTTTCTTGCTGGCTGTGGGTCACCCTGCATAAGCCAAAGGTAGAAAAAAGGCTGGCAAGATGCAACTACTATGACTTTGTTTCTTGAGGGACTGTCAGCACTGGGAATTTGCCTTTGGGCAGGATTGCAAGGAGATTTATTTGTCTATTAGCTTGAGGGATGAAAGGCAGATCTGTTCCTGCAAGGACAGTTGAACTCTTCTGTGCAGATCCAGCCACACAGCAGAAGAGGGTTGTGCTGGGCTCTGTCCTTTGATTTTGGCTATATAAGCCTGGCAGGGAGGGTTGTCTTGTGGTTAGACTGAGGGATCCAGGTCCCTTCATCAGCTCTATTCACAACACTTAGATGTAGGAGACCTATAAGCCAGGCATCTTCTCTCTGCTTTAGTTTAAAGCAGTAGGATTATTCTTTTTTTCTCACTATGAATCAAGAGGTGAATTAACTGATGGCTGCAAAGCACTCTGTGACCCCCTGAGAAACGTATCTCTGACTCCTGTGATACTTCACAGAGTCATGGAATGCTTTGAATTGGAAGGGACCTTATAGATCATCAGGTTCAAACCTCCCTGCCATGAGCAGGGACACCTCCCACCAGCCCAGGTTGCTCCAAGCCCCATCCAACCTGCCCTTCAACACTGCCAGGGATGGGGCAGCCACAGCTTCCCTGGGCAACCTGGGCCAGGCTCTCACCACCCTCACACCCAAGAATTTCCTCCTCATCTCCAACCTCAGTCTCCCCTCTGCCAGTTTTCATCCCTTCCCCCTTGTCCTCTCCCTCCCTGCCCTTGTCCCAAGTCCCTCCCCAGCTTTCCTGGAGCCCCTTCAGGCACTGGAAGGTGCTCTAAGGTCTCCCTGGAGCCTTCTCTTCTCCAGGCTGAACACCCCAACTCTCCCAGCCTGTCTCCAGAGCAGAGATGCTCAAAATACTTAAGCTAACCAGCTAGTGATGTTTATAACTGGATGGAACAAGTGACCTGCTGCACAGATCCAGCAGCCTCCGAGTGGTGCTCAGAAGCTGCCTGTGCTGTAGATGAGATGGAGCTGGTGGGGCCAGCAGCAGGGTCAGCTGGCACCAGAGGGGCACCTGGGCACCATCAGCCCTGCCCAACTGCACTGGAGGGAGAAAACAGGAATATTGCTGCAGAAAGATAATGCCACGTCAGGGCTACCAAATCATTCCTACCTACAAATCCAGGCTCTGTGATGGTCTTGGTTCCCCACATACTCCACCTCCTTCATCAAAGTATATAGTGCTGGCCATAGGAACGGGGTTATTGCCTCTGAAATAAAGCTTAACCTAATAACACTGTCAAAAGTGGAAACTCTGTTTAGTCATTAATGGAATTCTAATAGCAAAGTCATTAACTGAAACCCAATAAAGCATTTCCATCCCAGTGACTTACTGCCACTGTTTGTGCTGAAGAGGCCCAGACTTGCATCTGCATCTCCATCCCACTCCCAGCTGTGACCAGGACTCCTGCCTTCCATCATTTTGGATGCCTTTGGAGCAGGGGATTTTCTCCTTGCTCTTCACTCTTAGGAAATTTAACAAGTCTATCCAGGCTCTTTAAAACTAATGTTGCATGAAATGCAGGGATAAACCAGAGCAGACAGCTTCATAAGTACAGACACACTATCAAATTGTTCCCATCACCCAGTCTCTTCCTAATGGTTTTATTATGTAAAATGGGTCAGTCTGGAGAAAACCCCCTGCTGCCAACACAGCAGGTATCTGATTCCTTATTTAGATATGGAATTTAAGTGGAATCACACTGTGTCCAAATGAACTCCCAGCCAGATTTGCTACCATCTCATTCCCAAGTTGAGGAAGTGATGAAAATTGCCATTTTTAATCACAAGGATTAACTAATTCCAGGGGCTTCTCAGCAATAGGAATTAGTGCCAGGAGACCTGCCCATGGATTAAAGCATGAGGAACAGCCCTTCTCATACCTGTGTCACCCTTGGAGAGAGGCTATTACAGTTACTGCACATGAAAAGGTGCAGAGATGCTCCAACAACAGCCCAGGTCCAGAGCCAACAGGGCTATTGCACATCCTCCTCATTTCCAAAAACTAATTGGATGCAGAACAAGAAATTTCAATGGCACAGAAAACTCACCCAGTCTGCAGGGGTATCTTCCAAACAGCTCCAATTCAAGCTTCAACATTTGGAATTCAAAGCTGGTGAGGTTTCTAAAACATGTGGCAACTCTTACTGTCACAGATGACTCCAAAACCCCCTTGTTCTTTGGATTTTTGGTTTTATCTTTGAAGTCTCTTTGCAAGCCCATATTTCATGGTTGGTAAAAACGTGGCTGGGACCTTGACCTTCATCTCCTGCCTCTGTTA
The DNA here is from genome assembly GCF_020740795.1 of Apus apus. Classification (NCBI taxonomy): domain Eukaryota; kingdom Metazoa; phylum Chordata; class Aves; order Apodiformes; family Apodidae; genus Apus; species Apus apus. The sequence goes on along the minus strand of NC_067302.1, from coordinate 2,160,070 downwards.
CCACTCCTGGGTTAGGGAAATGGTGACCCTGGGGTGATGCAAAGCACCAAGGTTTCTCTAGCATCACCTAGGGTGACAGAAATCTGGTCATGATCCCCATCACCTGTGGGTCCTTCTTTGTATTTCTAAGACTTTCAGTGTGTAAAGAAAAAATACCCACAATCATCACGGGCCAGAACTCCACTCTGGACCTTTTTTGCTCCCATTTGCAGCTCTCCAGCTCCTCTGGGTGAGGATTGCTGGCCTGAGCCTTGCAGTATTTTCTAATAAAACAGAGCAGAAAAGTACACATCCATCCCCCTGCTGAGGGAGGGGGTGGATTTGATTAATTTTAGTAAAGCAGTACAAGGTCAAAGGTATATTGCTGTTAATTCATCTCCATATTGAAGAGATGTCCAGGATTTTCCAGAGGACCCAGAGCATGACACATTCAGCATTCAAAAGCCAAGGTGTGTGCTGTCACAGCCCATGTCCTTTCATCTTTGATGGCCCTGGGTAATTTCAGCCCAATTTGATGAAGGGGTAAAGGTCTCCAAACTATTAATATCTTGCTTCAGGAACTGAGAGATCTGGGCACTAAAATAACAGATTCAGTTTTACCACCCTACAAATGGAGACATTGACAATTCTTTCCATATGGAAAAGTCATCTTGGCCCACGGATTTCTTTCATATAGCATAATATGATAGATAAATCCACTAACATACTTCATACAGCTATCAATCTTATTGCCAAACACCCTGTGAAACAGGCCTGCTTGCCCAATATTGCAAGTTTGGTGGATGACAGTGTGCCCCAAATTTGCTTAAAGGGCTGTGAGACTTTTGAAGTAGGCACATGTCACATGAAGATGCCTCAGCACCCTGGGAAGCAGCTCAATAAACTCCCTTGAAGACTAAACAGAGATCTTGAAATACCAGGGGAACTTCCTTGCAGCTTCATGCCCAGACTTGTTTTGGCTGAGGAAGTGTCAGAGATTGTCATGTCCTTGTCTTGATAGATTAGAAGCTTTTGATCACCTCTGCTTTCACAAACTGTTTTTTGAACTGCCAACATAGATCTTCTAGGAGGCCAGGGGATCCCAATTAAATCAGAGGAGGTTGTTGTTGCCATCTTAAAGCCTTCCTGATCCCCCCAAGTGGTAACTCACCCTCTCAGCAGAGGAGATGCTGCAAGTCTGCTCCTTTTTGTCCTTCTTCACCCTTTTTGGCTGAGAAGACTTCAGGAATGAAGCCTCCCTGTGCAATAAAATCATACTGCAGAGGAAATGGTCTGCTGGGTCAGAGCATTGGTCCTTCCAGGCCAGCACCCTTCCTAGCAGTCAGAAGGAGGTGGCATCTAAGGAGGACATCATCCTAAACCATCACCAACATGCCCTTGGCACAGGACAAGCCTGAAGAGTGATGGAGAACTGCTCTGCTTATCCCTTGCACCCTTTGTGCCCCTTGAGGTGGTAGATGTCCAAGCAGCTCAACACCCATGGAGAGTGACAAATGAGCTCCAGCTGAGTCAGTCTGCAAGTCAGAGGAGGAGCAAATCGTCCCTTCCACTCTCCCCTACCTCAGGGAACAAACCAGGCTTTGGAAGATGAAGTAGCCCTGAAGGATGGGCTGGCCTGTGGAGACAACGTGGTCTGCTGGGTGCTGAGGTGGCTGTCCTCTCTGCTGGGGCACCAGCAGCTCCAGAAGGAAGAGCTGTTTGGTTCTTAACCCAACCCCTGGAGATGTCTGGTTGCTTACAGGCAGGATGGATGTCCCCATCCCTGTAAGAGGACTGATGTCCATCCTAACATCTGGCTCACCGAGGAGTCCCCACTGCCAGCAGACATCGTTGGGGGGAGGTTTATCTGCACCTCCCCACTCTGGAGCCAGCTTGTTACTGACACAGAAAACCCAACCTCCCTCCCTTCTCTGTGCACTGAACACCCAGGTGCTGTTATTAAGGCTCCATTGCTTTTACAAAAGGTGTGACAGATCATCTCCTGCTACTCGCTGGACTACTAGAAATAATTAAGCTCCAACTACACTTGTCAAAACAAAGCAGCAAAGGATACTCTGCTCCGTGGTAGTTTTGGTTTTGTTTGTGTGTGTTGCTCCTTTTATTTTGTTCCTTCCTGAACTGTAAAATGAGGAGGAGGACTCCCTGCCACCAGCCTCCTCATTGTACCACAGGGATCAACTGTCCCTCATCCTGCCTGGCCAGGAGGTTTGGTGTCTTCTGCAATGGCCAGTCTGGGAGGTGGTGATGCCAAAGCTGCTGACCCTCCTCTGCTGAAAAGATCATCCATTTTCTGGTTGGGCAGCACGTTAAGGGAAATCCCTACATAAAACCCTCTTCTCTGCCTCCAAAATCTACATCAGGTCCAGTGGATTGTGTATCCTGAGAGAGGACCTTCATCCCTGGGTCTGCTGATCCTTCCTACCCTGCAAGGCAGCAGACAGGGCTTGTTTAGGGCTTGGAATCCCTACTGCTGCCATTGCTGACTAATAAAACCACTGCAGAGCTGACTCCAAGGGGTGTCCTCAGGAAAGGAAAGCAGCCTGAGGGGCATTGACCAGCAAAGAGCATTAAAAAGAGCATCCAACTGGAAACCACAGTGACACCAGCTCCTCTGTGGTGCTGTGCACTGGCCTACAGACCAGGGAAAAAGGGGGATTTCTTCAACAGGACACAGGAGCTGCAGAATGTGGAATAACAACATCCCCTGGACGTTGGGAGGAGTCTTGAAGGCATCAGAGCAGCCTCAGGAAATTCAAGGCACTGCCAGGAGGTCACCCCTGAGCACCTCAACAGAGCTGAGGGGTGAGGAAACCTCTTGTTCCTGACCCTGTCCTCTCTGGAGAGCTTTTTCTTACCTGAGCTGTTTAAAATAATCCCTTCTCTCAGCTCTCAGGTATTCAGAGAAGGACTAAGGGAAGCTCCTAAGCCTTCACAAAACTAGGATTTAAAGGAGAATTACTTGAACACTTTGGCCTTAAGAGGTAATTTGAGCCAAAGCCAAAAGCTGGATCCACAGAAGAGGAGGGTGAAAAGCAGGGATACAGCTTGGAAGAGCAGATGTACAAAGAGGATGTTCAGACCCAGGAGGGATTTGAGATGATCCATCATTTTTTGGCAGCCTGAAGCACTTCAGCAGGTGATGAGTTGAGCTCTTACCTGTCTCGTGCCCCTTCCCTCGCTCGGGGCTGATTTTGAGGTGAACCAGCAGCTCCACACCAGATGTAAGGAAACCTGCTCAGAACAAGGGAATTCTCCCAACTCTGGGAAGTGCAGAGGTGCTCAGGGAGCCCCACCTCTGGCTCTGAGTGGCAGATAAACTCTGATGAGCCGTGCTCGGAATGCCAGGCAGGGAGGCAGGTTGTTCCACCTTATTAGCAGTAATTATCCCTCCTCCCCTGCGCAGGCACCTCCACCAGCAATCAGCACACAGCAGCCAAAGGGCCACCCTTGCTTTTCTTTACCTCTAATTCCTTAATTGGTGGGGAGGAAAGAGGGAAGGAAACTCAGTGCTGAAGTGCAAATCACTACCCTAATTTTCCTGGCGCTAATTGTGTGTTGGTTCAGGGGGGCGGGGTGATGGGGGGGAGCCGTGGGTAATTACTCTCCACCAGTTCATCAGTGCAAGCAGCTCCTGGGGGGTTACCAGAGGAACCTGGCTGAGCCCCTGCCCCCCTGAACTCAGGGTTAGTGCTCATGGCATGTGTTTCTCAGCCCACATGCACTCAAGCCCTCTCCTCCCATCAGTTCCAGCACGTTATGGGCACAAGGGGCTGCTGGGGCACAGTGCAGGTTGGGGACTGCAGAGCTGCCCTGAGGCAGGACAGCCCAACCTGTCTCCTACACCAGGAAAAGGTGAAGTAAAGCACAGAGAAAAGCCCCTTTGTGCCCATGCACTGGAGGAAAGGTTTGAATACATCAGCTGTGTCAAAAGCTCCTTTTAGGATCCATCTCGCTCAGCCTCCAGTTGTTTTTCAGGCCATTCCCATTGCTCTCCTCCAAGCACTTCCAAGCTGTCCCTGGGCAGGACAGGCTGGAGACCTTGCCACCAGGGAGTCTGAGCATCCCACAGGGCAGAGAGCCAGATCCAGGGACAATGGGAAGCTGGGGAAGGGCAGCAGCCAGTATTTACCCCCTGTAACTTGTTTCAGTTCAGACAAGCAGACATCTGTCTTTCTGCTGCCCAGGGAGGCTGTGGCTGCCCCAGCCCTGGCAGTGTTGAAGGGCAGGTTGGATGGGGCTTGGAGCAGCCTGGGCTGGTGGCAGGTGTCCCTGCCCATGCAAGGGAACTTAGTACTGGATGATCTCTAAGATCCCTTCCAAGCCAGACCATTCCATGATTCCATCACTCTATCAGCAAGCCCCTTACATCTCTGAGTAATTTGTATACAATTTACTATAATATTTATGATCTACATGAACTTATTATAATATTTATTATCTGTCCCCCCTCCCCTCTTCTGCCTAGCACCTGCACATCTGGACTGCCTGTGCTGGGATCCCAGAAGCTCAGAGGGCACAGAAAACAAGTGTTTTCCCTAAGCAGCTCCAGCTCTGCTCTCAAGCACATGGGCCAAAGCTCCCCCAGCTCCCAAATGCCACCAGGACCTAAACTTCTCCAGCTCCTCAGCAGAGGGTTTGCTTGCCCAGGAAGGACCATGAGGCAGGTCCCAGGGAATCACCAGGTCCTTCTGCAAATGGGAGGTTCCCAGGGGAAGGAAACCCTTTTCCCCCTCCCCACCATCTTCCTGCCCTTGCTTTAGGACTGTACAAAAGCTGGATCATCATCTGCTCTTTTTTTTTCCTCCTCTCCATTATCCTGCTCAGTTGCAGTGATGCTCACTGAGCCTCCAAATATTTTTCAGTTCCAATACTCCTGCCTTGCTAGAGGCTTGTTTGTGCACTTTGCTGTTCCTCAGATTCAGGTATCCAGGCTGCTCTGTGTCTATTTTACTCCTGGTAGTTCAATGCTATCAGCAACACATTCAGGTTTTACCTGAAATCTCCTATTCCCAACCAAAAGTCTGCAGGGGGAAGCACATACTTGACATGCTTTAAGCAAACAATATTCACACTTTGCAGTCACCCACCTAGAGGAGAATGATCTCCTGAAGTACCCTGCTGAGATAAAGTAACCACTTTTCCATACACTGCTGACCTGAACTCCCATTTATTCCACTTAAATATGGTATCAAGAGCTCCACTGAGTGCCTTTCATGCTAAAAATAATTGAGGTTTTCCAAATGCATTATAGAATTTCTTAGGAGACCAAAAATCCAGGGAGGATTCCCAAAACCAGAACGTGAGGCAACAGAAGAAATGAAAGAATAATTTAGAGCCTTGGAAATGGGATAGTTTATAATTATCTTATTTTATTTTTTTTTTTTAAATATTGTAAAATTCATAAAATCAATGATTCATGGAAAAATTTGCCTGGCTATCAAGTCAGCTTTGTACCAGGGTAAATAATTGAGATGCATTTATTACATTATTTATCTGAAAATTCACAGCATCAATAATTCAAAATCAGCTAATTATCTGAACACCAAAGGCTAAGGGGAGGCAACACAGACCATTAGCTACAGCCACCTGGGGGAGTTTCATTCTCCTTTTCCCAGGAGCAGGAGGCTGATTCTGAAGAGCAGCAGGGTCAGGTGGACACTGGCAAAACCAACTGCAAGGCAGCTCCCAGGCACAGCAGAACTTGTATCCTCGTGATGCCTGAGACCTTGGTGCTGGGTTGGGAGATTTAATGCCTTCATGGATGACTTTGACTTCTGCCTTTCTCCTGGTGCAGCCACCCATGCCTGGTCCAGGTCTTCACTGCATCTTTCTGGAGCACCTTAGAGCCATGGAATGCCTGGTGACACTTCTTCCCTTGGTCTGAGGGCTCCAGGCCTGGGGGAAATAAAGGGCTCAGCCCCACTTTTCCTGCAAAAAGAGGCATTTTGGGCTTCCTGAGTGGCTACTGGGGCAGGAAAGCAGGTGAGAAAGGACTTATTTGCAGTCAACAGGAGAGGATGGGACAGCCCAGGGTCTGCTCTCCTCTCCTAGGGCCACCTCTGGCTTGGACCTGCCTTGGATCTCTCTCCTGGACCACCAATGTTCTTCCATCCATCCTGCCTTCTTCCTACCTCCAGATCCCTTCTTCCACAGCCCCTCTGCCCCCTGGTAGCCACTTCATCAAAATGAACTATTCACAAACATTTTGCTTTAGCAGAAAAAAAAAAAATATTAAAAGGAATGAAAAAGTGAAGTGGGGGGTACTTTCCACTTGTGTCCAAACTCTCCCAGTCATCAGCTGAATGCCTGTTGCAAAATGTATTTAGCACTGCCTGGAAATGTTGACTATGTAAAAACATATCAGAAACACAGGGTATTTTTTTTCCTGCCTCTTCTGATGCTCATTTTTGAAACACACAAGCTTCATTGCTGAAAGTGCAGCCTCTTCCTTTCCTTCCTCCAACCTCCCTCCCCCTTTTTGCAACCCCCCAAAAAAAAGTCAGCAGCCTGACAGATCCATGGCTGCTGCTTCCAAACCCTGAAGACCATCAGGATTCCCAGACTAGGCAGCTTCTTCCTATCAGCTCTGCTTGGCAGCTCAGGAAGAGGTTGTTGCCTGGGGTACAGATGCAAACAAGAATTATAATACAAGATTATGCCTCTGTTTTATAAAACACCACACAGGCAAATGAAGACTTATGCACTTCCTTTGCATGAAGCATGGATTTCTTATTATGCAGCACGGGTACTATAATTGCAGCAGCAAGAGCAATTATTCTTAATACAAATTTCTTAGCCTGCCATGGTGACTAGAGACCTTCCCATGCTGTGAAATCCCAAGGTTGAGCTGCTGGGGCTGGGACTGTCACCTCTGGGCAGTGTCTTGCAGCAGGGGACCATGGCAATGGTGGGGCCAAAGGACACAGGAACTGGACAGGCACAGAGGAGAGAGCTCAGGGAGGTGTTGAAGAGAGACTAAAGGAGGGTGCAGGTGTCTGACCCACTCAGCTGCATTTTCCCCATCAGCACCTTCTCACTCTCTACAACCACTTGAAAGGAGGTTGGAGTCAGGGGAGATTGGTCTCTTCTTCCTAGTAACAAGCAACAGGACAAGAGGGACAGGAGGAAATGGCCTCCAGTTGGATTATTAGATTGGATATTAGAAGAAACTGCTTCACTGAAAGGGTAATTAAACACTGGCACAGGGTGCCCAGAGAGGTGGCTGGTTCACCATCCCTGGAGGTGGTTAAAAGACATGAAGATGTGGTGCTGAGGGACATGGTTTAGCTCTGGACTCTGTGGAGTTGGGTTAATGGCTGGACTTGATGATTTCCAAGGTCTTTTCCAACCAGAACAGTTCTGTGATTCTTTGATCCTTCCCATGGGTGCTGTGGGGCTCGGGGCAGTTGGGAGATGCCCATCCAGGGCTCTGCCCTCTCCCAAAGCCTCTCAAACCCAGCAAAAATCTCTGCTGTTGGTTTGCACTTGGGTCTCACTTAATCCAGCAGTCCCAGCCATGCCTCAGTCCCCTCTGGGACCTGCAGGGCTCCCCAGGGTGCCCTAGACTCTGTCCTGCTGTGTCCAGCCACTCCTCAGGTACTGGCATCACCATGCAATGCAGGAACTGGGAGCACTGGACAAAGGTGCAGCACACACAGAAGTGCTCTGGTGTGGCCTCTGCTTGGAAACCAGAGATGTCTCCAGCCATCCCTTCTCTGGGCAGGGCTTTCCCTGCTCTGTTCTTCTCACCCCCCTGGCACTGAGCAGCACATCAGGACCAGCTTAACCCCCTCGTGGGGAATTCAGAAAAGGTTTGCAGAGCAAGTCCCTCTGCCTGGGCTGAAAGGGTGGCTGACAGCTCCATTCAGCCACTGCAAAATGGCTTTTAGGTGGGATTGGGGGAATTTGCAAGTAGCTCCTGGATGCTGAGGATTCACTCGTCTCCACGCAGACTCTCACCTTGTCACAAGGTCACAATCCAGTTTCACCTTCATTTGACACAGCAGGGACTCAGACCTGCCCAGCCCGTGCTGGTGCCTGTGCCCCAGCCTGGCAGAGCTGCTGAGGACCACGGTGACACCAGGACAATGGAGGCTCCATCCAGTGCTCACCCATGACTGCCCCAGGCACCCAGGCCAGCTCCATCACCCGGGTTTATCTCACCAGTCACTGTGCCCAGCCCTGCTTGTCCCCACGTGCAGACACAGCACCTTCCTTGTCATGCCCTGCTGCTTTCCTGAAGCAGCCAGAGAGAAACAGCCCATCCCAGCAGAGCAGGGCATCTCCCCATGACCAGTACAAGGCTGCACCGTGTCCTTTGCATCACAGGGACCCCGGCTGGGCCAAACTGGAGGTGCTGGAGCCACTGCACAGCACAGCTGGTGCTGCCCTGATCTGCATTCTGTAGCTGTACGGTGCCCCCACTGCTGCACAGGGGGAGAGGAGGCTTCAGAGATGTTTTATCTTGCAGTACCTTTGAAATCTCCCCTCTGATCAGTATGCTGGGGAGTGCTGCATTCTGCACACATCCCCTTCTGCTGTCCTTTGCCAGAAGACTCATCGTTTCCCCCTCTCCTCACACAGAGCTGCCTTTCAGCTCCAGTCCTGCTTTTGTTCCAGGCTTGCCTCTCCTCAGAGGAGGCATTAACTCCTGGCTGGTTTTGCCACCAGTAGCACCAGTCTGGTGTAATTGCCCACTTTGCTTAGCAGGGGGTGCAGGTTCAGCCCTGGGTTCTGCAGCTGGCTCTCCAAGTGACATTGGCTCTTCTTCTTACCTAAACCAGTTATGTCCAGGGCTTGTCAGCCTTTGTGCTGCTTCCATCTGGATGCAATCTAGACCTTCTGTCACCCCTAGGAAGCTGAGAGGAAGACACTGGTTCTGGCAAAGGAGCAGCACAATTATCCTAGAGAAGCTGTGAATGCCCCATTCCTGCTACTTTTCAAGGGCAGGTTGGATGGGGCTTGGAGCAACCTGGGCTGGTGGGAGGTGTCCCTGCCCATGCAGGGGGTTGGATCTAGATGGTCTTTAAGGTCCCTTCCAACACAAACCAGTCTAGGATTCTATGATTCTATTCTAGCCAGCTTGTTTGGGCCAAGCTGTAATGTTCTTTTCCCCCTGCAAGAGTCAGACCAGAACTTGACCTGCAGCTCACTGAAGTCACTGCAGATGTGATATCTGCCCATCCACCAGCATCTGCTGCATTGCCCCAAGGTGAGACCCCACTTGGGATCTCACCTTTGACTCTCACCTTCCAACCTTTGACTCTAAACCTGCGAGTCTCACCACCCTCACAGGGATGAATTTCCTCCCTCATGTCCAACCTCAATCTCTCCTCTTCCAGTTTTCATCCATCCCCCCTTGTCCTCTCCCTCCCTGCCCTTGTCCCAAGCCCCTCCCCAGCTTTCCTGGAGCCCCTTCAGGCCCTGGAAGGTGCTCTAAGGTCTCCCTGGAGCCTTCTCTTCTCCAGGCTGAACACCCCAACTCTCCCAGCCTGGCTCCAGAGCAGAGCTGCTCCAGCCCTCCCATCACCTTCATGGCTTCCTCTGGACTTGCTCCAAGAGCTCCGTGTCCTTCTTGTGTTGAGGACCCCAACACAATATCAGAACAACCCTGTAAGGCTGGAGAAGACAAGTATGACCTGAATGTAGCCCAAGGCAATCAGACCCTAGCAGCCCCCAGGCTGTAGCACCCACCCCTGCTGCCACCCAGGCTGTTGCATTTGCTCTGCAGGGACCTGGATGTCAACATTTCTGACCAAAACACAACTGCATCTGAGAAAGCAGCAGAGGAGGAGCTGGGGGGGGTTTGTTTCACACATCCCCTTACCCCAGGCAGCCCAGAACATTTTGTTTTCCTGGCTGGTGGGGCAGAGGGGCTTGAATCAATGGAGGCATCAGACTCAGCATGTTCATGCTCAGGAATTGCTTTCCTGGAGCTTGTAGAACTGAGACCAGGCCAAGAGCTCCATCCAGAAAACATCCAAGACAATCTGTGAACTATTCCCAACATCAAACCAACTGGTAAAGGGATTTTTCCTTTGTACAGTGACCCCATGTGGTATTGAATCCTCTCTGATCCTCATCAGATGGGGAGGGATTGTTCTGCTCCTCTCACCACAAATGGGGAAACTGAGGCACAGACCCAATCATTTGAAGTAGCAAGTCAAAGACACAGCCTCTCCGACCTCTCTTTCCTGGAGAGCAATTCAGAGGAGAAAAAGAAACAAAGCCAAACATGGAACGACTCTGATTTATTACAAGAAAGAAAGGAAGCTTGGGCACCCCTCCCCAAACCTACAGCCACAACAGAGCTTCTCCCAGAAATTTTATGAGCACATTGAGACATTCTCCACAGAGATGGAAAAGTTTATGGAGCCAAACCCCAGCGTGCTCCTGCCTAATGGTCTTGTGAGACATTTTTTCAAGCAGTTCTGGTTTATCCAAAGCCAGGAGAGAGCTCAGTGCTCCCCGCCCAGCCTCCCTCACCCTTGCAGAGGGTTTTTTCTCCCCCAGTACTGACTGGTTTTACTGCAGCTGTGCTGGGAGCCCTGCCCGGGGTCAAGGGGCTTCTGCCAGCACTGGAGCTCACTCAGTGGAAAGGTCAAGGGATAGAAATGGAAACATGCCCTGGAAAAGAAGAATTCCCAGGAGTGGGCTCTGGGCAGCAGAGATGGTTTGTCTCCGTCTGTTTACATGAAGAAAAGCTGCTGATGTTCCCCAACAAGCCCATCCAGGGCAGACGCAGTGGCTGGTTTTACAGCCTGTTCATTCAATGACCTTTGGATTATTACCTGACTGTTAGATTTAATGTCTCATGGAGCTCTGGCTGGTTGCTTTGCTCCCCATCACTCCACTCACCCTCTTCTGCCTTGTAGGAGCAGAGACATGAAGGTGCTGGGTGCTGGGGAGGGGGCCAGAGGGGGATGCACTGGGACTGGCAAGACCTGGGGTGGTAGGAGGGAAATCCCACTGATGATCCAAGCTTCAGGAGGAGGAAAATCTTGTCTCCATCCAAGGAGGAGCTGCTCCAAACGGGGCGAGTGCAAATCGAGTTGAGGGGGACGGTGCCCAACGAGGGGTCTTGGTCATTTGCTGAAGCCACTCTGCCCCGTGCCTGACAGGGAGGAGGTGGTCCAGCTCTCCTTGGGTTCAACCTGGCTCTGCAGGAGGTCTTGCTCCACCTCCTGGGGTCCTGAAAGCCACCCCAGGCACATTCCCCTCCCCAGCCTTGCTGGCACACACCCCGTTTGCTTCCGATGCACAGGAATTCAGGCTCCCAAGCCCAGCAGGGCTTGCCAGCTCTGCCAAGGTCAGACCTGCCTGTGGGTGAAAAACAATGCAAATTCAGTTTCAGCTGAGCCAAAAGTCAAGCTCTGGAGTATCCACCGGGGAGCAAGGTTACAAAAGAGGAAAACGAAGCATTAAACCCCCATCAGGTGGAAGGAGGAGGTTCCTGTTTGGTTGTTGTGATCCCTCTTCCCCTCAGATCCTTGAAAAACGTTGAGCCCTTTGACAGGGGATGACAATTCCCATCCCCCTGGGGCTGTTTCTGTTCACAAGCAAAGCTGCAATGTCACAGTGTGGATTGAACTCACAAAGGCACAACGGACTCCGCATCTTCCCCTGGTCTGCTCCAGAGGATCCACAGGCTGGAAACCTCACGTGGCTCAAAGGTTTTGCAGGTGATCTAAGGAGGTTGTGTGGGTCAAATCAAAATAACCAGCTTTTAGCCTAGAGAAGAGAAGGCTCTGGGGAGACCTTAGAGCATCTTCCAGGGCCTGAAGGGGCTCCAGGAAAGGTGGGGAGGGGCTTGGGACAAGGGCAGGGAGGGATGGGATGAAGGGGATGGATTAAAACTGGCAGAGGGGAGATGGAGGTTGGAGATGAGGAGGAAAATCTTGGGTGTGAGGGTGGTGAGAGCCTGGCCCAGGTTGCCCAGGGAAGCTGTGGCTGCCCCATCCCTGGCAGTGTTGAAGGGCAGGTTGGATGGGGCTTGGAGCAACCTGGGCTGGTGGGAGGTGTCCCTGCCCATGCAGGGGGTTGGATCTAGGTGATCTTTAAGGTCCCTTCCAACCCAAACCAGTATGAGACTCTATGAAAACCAGCTGTGGGTGCCTGGGGCAAGCCCTGGTTACCACTGTGCCCACAGTGTCCTGCAGCTTTGGAGCGAGATCTGTAGGTCCAGGAACTGAACTTGTTCCACTCCCAGGAGAAGAGGCTGAAGAGATCAGATCCAGAAAGAGGGATCAGACTCCTCCAGCAGGATGTACCACGGACAATCCACTCTTGCTCTTACCCCCAGAAGAGGGATACCCTGCCCACACAGCAGTGGCTCCAGGATGGCACCTGAGACTTACAGGCACTGTGCCTGGAGCCACCACCCAGCTCAGAGCTGCCAGCAGCTGGTGACACCTGAAAGTGATGGGAAAGGCTGCCTGAGGATTGAGAAAATGGTGGCTCCTGTCTGCAATCAGGCACAGCGTGGCACTGAGCAGGTGAGGTGGGCATCAGCAAAACTGGCATCAGCTCCCCAGGGGCTGAAAAGTTACCTGCCAAATGCATTGGATCCCAGCCTGGTTTGGGTTGGAAGGGACCTGAAAGACCATCCAGTTCCAACCTCCTGCATGGGCAGGGACACCTCCCACCAGCCCAGGTTGCTCCAAGCCCCATCCAACCTGCCCTTGAAAAGTGGCTGGGAAATCCTGGCATGAACACAGACCTCCAGGGTAATTAAAAGGATGGAGGGGGAAATCCAGAAGAAAGCTTGTGTTACAGAGTGAAGAGGAGGAGAAGAAATAATGAAGCATGGGGCTAGAAAGAGGAAAAGCAGCCATGGGGCCGTGACAGCTAGAGACCAGACCAGGCAAGGGAGTGGAGGAAGTGTCAAAGAACAGATCTCTGTGTGTTTGCTCCTAAAGTGCTCTGGAAGGCAGACAATTCACTTTGTTTCTGCCTCATCTCCTGCACCAATTAATTCAGCAATAGAAAATCTCACACAAACTCATCAGCCACACTCTTCCTTTCATGACTGCTTTCCATCACCTCATGCATATTTAAAGTACCTCAGTCCTGGATTTGCAGCATGACATGAAGCTCCTTTCTGACTAAGTCTCAGACCAGCAGAGCCCATCATTTAACACCACGACAAAGGACAATCAGAGGGTGACTTGGAACATACAGGACCGAGTTCACATCCAGCCCAGGCTGGTGGCAACCAAGAGGCACAATTTTCTGAAGGTATTTTTAACAGTTTTCCAGAAGAGAGTTTAGGAACAGGATCAGATTCTTCAATGACAAAAATCACCAGCACTGGTGGGCAGGTGGATGGTCCTACAGTGAGTCTTGGACCACCACAGCCTGGTCAGACAGGCATGGAGAGGTGTTTCTGCAGATCCCAGCTGGAATATGATGCCAAGGGAGGACCTCAAGCCTGGCAGGACACACAGACAGCAGAGCAGCCTTCTTCCCCCGGGGCTGACAGACTCCACAGCTTTCTGCTCAAAACAACAACAAAAAAAAACCCCAAAGCCACCCATCAGGACGGGAGCTTTCTGAGCTTGTGCAGCCACCCTCAACTTCTGCAAGTCCTGCCTCTGAGCCTGTTCATGGCCAGGTCTTGGCCAGTGACCTCCAAAAGGATCCAGGGAGCTCCAGGGAGGGAGTGGCAGCAGGTGGTGCTGTTCCCCTGGAATCACGGCTCACTTTGTGGGATGAGGGGAAGCTCCGGGCATCCATCTTACTGGTGAGATATCCATTGGAGATCCTGACCACTCCTGACCATCAAACTGCTCAGACAAATGACTGTAAAAAACAACATCTCACTCCCCAGCTCTGCTCCCTCTGACATGTCCTAGCCATGAGGAGAAACTGCTTCAAGTGCCTGCACAGAGAGGCTGCTAATGCCTGCAGAGCTGGTGGGGTGGATCTGGTGCCCACCTGCAGGCTGTCAGCAGGAAAATTAGTGCTCCTGTCCAGACAAGGGGTTTAAGTGCCTCCCTCTCCTCCCAGCCAGCTGCACATTAGGCTCCGAACTCGGCCGTGGGTTGGAAGTAGCTTCTTGCCACCATTCAGCTGGAGGTGGCTCTCAGAGCCCTTGGCTCAGGGCTGGGTGTGTTTGTCTTGCAGGGCTCCAGCAGGAGCAGCCATGGGAGGAGCAGGATGCTCCCAGTGAGCCTGGCAGGGCTCGGGGGATGCTGACAGCTGGGCAGGGGGGGGAACCAGCGTTACAAACCGAGCCTAACTGGGCTGGAGATCTCAGAGAGCAACCGGAGAGGCTGGGATGCCCAAGCCTGTCGGTTAGAGTGACCACGTTTCTCTGGGAAGACCCCAGAGCTCTGCCCTCCCAGCACTGACAGTCTGACCTCCCCAGCTGGTCTTTGCAAGAGTGGCCACCATGGTCCCAACATCTCATTTTGATGTTTCTGCAGCCAAATCCTCAGCCCCTGCAACTGGGTCTGACACCAGGTGAAGCTGCCTGCTTTTGCCAGGTTTCCTGACCCGCTGGTATTTCTGGCACAGGTTTTCAGCTCTCTGGGCAGCTGACACCATTCATTCTCAGGCAGTGCTCAGACGTCTCTTCAGCAAATTTTTCCTTCACCTCAGGGTCTGAACTTCCTCTCACCTGTCCTGATAGAAAGAGCTGATATTTGGGTAGAGCAAAGGACCCAATCTCACCCTTCAAAATGCTCCTAAAGCCTGTCTGGTTATGGAAGGAGCAGATCAAAATTATAGCTGCTATTTACAAAATATGTGACTTCTTCAGAAAGCTTTTGAAAGCACAGGTAGGTGATCTATTCAGGTTGTGAGTGACAAGCATCCAGCAAAGAAATACAATATGCCCTGGGTGCAGAAGCCAGCAGACAGCACGATTTGTATGCACTGCCTGTCTGGTGAAAGTGCCTGGCTCTAAAAAGGAAGAGCTGTTGGGTGGGGGGGTTGCTGAGAGCACCGTGTCCACCCTCCCAGCAACTGCAATCACAGCACCTCCCTGGGGGAGAAGTGGGTGCCCAGGGGTGGCACCAAGAACCCCAGGGCAGGCAGAAAGCCTCTGCTGGGGAAAAATGAGCCCCGTGAGGTCGGTGGACACAGTAAGAGCTCTGCTTTCTGCTTTACAGAGTCCAGATGCCTCCTGTCTGCTCTCCCTCCACCCCCAAACCTCTCCTTACAGTGAGAGCACTCAGCAAGAAAAAAAAAAAAGAGGCAATTTCCACAAGTCTTTATTGCATTGATAATTAAGAGGCCCCACTATTTCCTCCCAGCCGAATTGCCTTGGTACATGAGGGCATGAAAGGGGCTTGCTTTGAAACCAGGACTATTCCTGTTCAGTTGGTTATTGATTATTCCCATTCCTCAGCAAAAAGCAGCATTAAGGCAGAGATGCTGAGCCTGAGATCTAAGACCTTGCAATGGCTCTTAGGAAAAAGGGGATTATTTATTGAAGCACTGGTCCAGTAAAAGCAAATGTGAGGGTGTCCATTGCTATTTGATTGGGATTTTGCCAAGGGGCCAGAAATACATTATTAAATGAAGCTTCTACTTATTGTATAAAAGGAAAATAAAAAATGGCAGTGCTGTCCCCTGCTGTCCCATGTGTCTGTCTCCATCTGTGATTCCTCATTGCCCTCTTCAACTGCTCAGCTCTTTGTGGGGGAGAAACCAGCTTTTTCCTCAGGAATGTCAAACATCCAGCACGAGTGGGCCCGATCTTGGGCTGAGGTGTCTCAGTGTCACACTAATAATAATAAACACCAGGGACTGTGAAGCATTAGGTCACGTTGCAAATGTCAAGGGAAGACAGGAAAAAGGCAAAGGCAGCTGGAGAGATTAGGACCACGGGCAAGAAATCAGGGAGGAGGAATGGTTTGTGGAGGAACACACCCCAAAGTGCTCAATAGGTGGTGTGGGGAGGAGCCTTTATTTGGGGTAAAATCTGTCTCACTTCCCTTTATCCCCCCTAAGGTGGGTCTAGTTGAAGGTCTCCAAATCAACTGGAGCAAAGGCCACAGGTTGCTTAAAAAAACCCCAACACAACAGTTGTCTGTGTCAGTTAAGATGTGTTAGAGCACCCAGGACACCTCTGAAGGACTCACAGGGCTGACGTGGGATCTTAGAGAAACCCTCCAAACTGAAGCAGCTGAAGGCTGTGGGGTGCTTCTGCTCAGCTGGAGACACAAATCCTCCATCCCATGGCAGTTCAGCCGTGGAAAGGAGGCTGCCATGGCCTGGGCTGTTCTCAGAAGGCCTGTTTATCTCCATGACTCTTGGGGCACTCTGTCGGTCAGAGCACAACTTACTGCAAATGGCCAAAGGGTGAGCCCTGCCCTTCCAGGTTTCATGGAAGATCAAGGGATTTCATTGCTCCAACTTTCAGTACACTGGAAATTCAGATTTGGTCCTTTTCAGGTGTAGTTTTGGGTCTGATTCAGTCCATTCTAAGTGAGGTGTTGGGGATAAAAAGAAGAAGAACCGCCAACAGCCCAGGAGCCCCTTCAGCAGGTGTTTCAGCACAGGGTTTCCCAAGGGATAAAAATGATGGTTTGTGGGAAGAAGTTAAGGGTGCCCACCACCTCGTTTTCCTCTCCTGGCACTTCCCCTGCTCTTTTTCCAGCCTGTTCTTCCCCCAAACTGGCTGAGTCTAACCCAACTAAGCTCAGAGCTGTTGATGTTTTCTACCCACAGTGGACATTGGTGTAGGTTGTAGGTGCCTCAGTGCAAGTCACCATCTGAAGGAGCCATGAGAAAAGCCTGCCCTGATGTACCTACTGTCCTGGGGAAGACCTGAGGAACATTTCCATTGCACCTTCCATTTTGCAGCTGAATGACCTTCAGTGCCAGCCAAACCCAAAGATGAAAGAGCTTCCTCCTGGGACCAGGAAAGGTTCGGAAGCAAAGCAGCTGGTGTTTGTGCTCCCCCAGCTTGCAGAAGAGCAAAGGAACACCCCATCCTTCCTCAGCTCCAATCTGTGGGTTCTTCTCAAGGATGGAGTCCTAGGATCAGCTGCAGCCCAGAGCAGCTCAGCCCATCACAACCAGCCCACAGCAGCTCTGCCTTCCAAAGCTGCTCCCAGCTCTTCTCCCATCTGCTGCTGCCTGGCACAGAAGCAGCAGTGAGGCAAAGCCTTGGGTATCTGCCACCCGGGCCCACTTTGCATTCAGAGCCATCCCATATGCCTTGAGCTCCCACTCAGCCCGGAGCAGCTGCAATCCCTAATCAAAAAAAGACAAAGATAACAGAACTGTGTCAGGAGGTGCCACTTGAAGCCGCGCTGAGCAGCCGCGCTCGGGCCACGCACCAGCTCCTCCTCGTCCTGTCCTCAGCTGCTCTGCTCTGATGCTGAGAGACAAACTGCTCACCCTGGGCTGGCTCTCAGCTCACTGAAACCAACTGTTAATAAGTCCTCTTCCATTTTCCCCTCTGACACATTTTCCCCCTTCTTCTCCCCTTTCCAGCCCATTCCTCCTTCTCCCTGGCTTCTCCTCCCCGTTCTCCCCTGCCCTTTTCCCCTCAAGAAATGAACCAAAGAGGAAAAGTCTGTGTTTTCTTTTTGCTGTGTGACTGTTATTACTGTTCCTCACGCCTCCACTGGCTGAATTCTGGAGACAGGGCACAGTAAATGGGATGTTTAATCTTGCTGTCAGGGCCATATATCATTCCCCAAGCTCCTTCTGGGGTAACAAGAGCTGCTCAATTGACAAAACAAGCCAAGGAATGAATAAACCAACAGAAAACATTCAGCCCGTGCTATTAATCTACCCAGAGCCAAAGGCAGAAGAAAGAAGGGAGAAACACACCCCAGTGACTCCTGGTCAATGCTGTTTCTTGGAAGAGTTTTGGCCATGGGGAATGTGAGCTGCTCTGGGTACATGTGCCTTTCCCACAGCATAAGGAACAAATTCTTGGCTGTGAGGGTGGTGAGAGCCTGGCCCAGGTTGCCCAGGGAAGCTGTGGCTGCCCCATCCCTGGCAGTTGAAGGGCAGGTTGGATGGGGCTTGGAGCAGCCTGGGCTGGTGGGAGGTGTCCCTGCCCATGCAGGGGGTCGAAACTGGATGACCTTTCAGGTCCCTTCCAACCCAAACCAGTCTGGGATTCTGGGATTCTATGATCACTCCACCAGCTCATGAATCTCATCAGCTTGGAGCAGCCATGGGAAGCTTCCTCCCACAGCTCTGATTTCCAGAGCTTCATTTTTACCTCCTCCAGGGCAGGCAGTGGCTTCCACTGTATCTCAGAAGTGTCTGAGATACTGTCAGGTGCTGCTGCCAGGGGGAGGAAGGTTGGTGGAGGTGACGGAGGGCTGAGGGCAAGTGGCAAGCCAGGGCTGTGCTTTGGGAGCAGCCTGGCAGCCTCTTGCTGCTGTGACCCCAGCAGATCAGCCTGCCAAGGGATGCCAGGGGGTGCTCTGGGTTGCAGCCTGTCCTGGCTGGCAGTGGATCACATGGAAATGGGCAGAATATTTGTCTCTGAGTTTTCAATCTGAAAACAACCTGTCAAACCAAGTTCCTCTGTTAGGAGCTGAACCATGATGTCTTCCTCTGTCCCCTTCTGAAACAATCAGTAGTGGCTACTTTTAAGACTTCCCCCTCAGTGCTGCTCAGGCCACTGGCAAAGCCAAGAGGTCTCCTGGATGGAGCCACCCAGTCCTCACACCATGGAAACACCCCAAACATAGATCCAAACACTTTACCTGCCTCCAAACCTCAGATACAGTCCCTGGAGACCTCAGCTTGGCCTTGGCATTGCCTAGTCCTTGATGAGGCATAAGGAGATGGGCAGGAGGATGCTGGACTAGAAGGGCTTTTCCCACGTTCCTGCTGCCTGACACGTTCCAGATGCAATAACCCAAGAAAAAAATGGGGCAGCAGTGATCAATAACGTGGTGTGCTTGAGGTCAGAGAGCCAGGAACTGGCAGAGGTGCTTTGCCATGAAATATTCAGTCTGGTATCAGCACATCTGTGTGATAAATGTGCCCTGCATGTCACATGCATCACAAGGGACAGACTTGCTGCTGGGAGCAGCATGGGAGGAGCTCCCTCCTGACCCTCAGCCAGGCACTAAGGAGGGAGTGGGAAGTGCTGTGGTAAGAGCAATGTTATTTTGAGCTTCTTGGACAGTTTATTATTAACAGGAGAAGCCCCTGTACCCAGAAGAGGCTTTCTGTCCTCTCCACAGAGGGGAGGATGGGGACATCTCCAGGAGGCACGTGCCTCCTAGGTCATTACAGCATTCAGGATGATGGTTTTTTAATGGAGCTGAGGCAAAAGGCTGAACTCATCCAACTGCTAGGAGTTTCTGGAGGTGTCCACCAGAATAATAATTGCAGTGTTCAGCAGTGGGTGGGTGCTCAGCAGGGCTCCCAGCCCAGACAGGACCCTCACCAGCAGTAACACGGGCACACCCATGGCCCCATCCAGGGGGAGAAGGAATTTAAAGCATTACATTTTAAGCCTAACTGCTCAAGCCAAGGGAATGGGGGACAGGAGAAGGAGAGATTGTTTTAGAGGTGAATGGAAATGCTTTTAAGCATAAACAAAGGAAGCAGCTGAGATCCCAGGTCATGATGGGCATGGATGACGAGACCTGCGTTACTGCTCTGCGCATTTTAATGGGGAACATCTGCCAAGCCTGTGTGCTTGGTGGAGGACAGAGGCTTTCAGGGAATTGCTTTCTTTCATCTATAGGCCTTGAAAGACCTCATCCCACCTTGGGCAACTCACATCTCTCTCCTGCCAGCCTCTCAGGTCCCAAAGCCTGGCAGAAGCACAACAGCGGGGTCTGGGTGCAAGGGAGGGCTGGTGTCCACGTACACACTGTCTGGCTGGGTCATTTCCAGCAGAGCCCACAGAGCAGTTATCAATGAAAATCATTTTTCCAGGAGGAGAAAGGTTGACCTCACTGTGAGCAAAGCTCTACCCACCCCTGAGAGAGCTGGGAGGTCATATCACCAAGGTGATCTCCATTTCAACCCCATCTCTGACACTAAATTAGCAACCAATGACTTTAACACAGCAATTCCTTCCTCGTGCCTCAGTTTCCCCTGCCTCAAGGTGGCTGTGCCACTTCATCTTTGACCAGATAGCTTGAGGTGGGGGAGGCTCAGCTCTGCGTGGTGCAGAGCACTGCCAAAGGATGGTGCTCATCACAGCTAACAGGTATTCAGGTCTTTCAAGCTGCAGTGGCCCAGGCAAGCACTCAGCACACCCCTAAGGGTTTCCAGCACTCCCTGCTAGTCTTCTTGACACAAGTACCTAATCAACAGCAACAGGGCTGCTAAAAGAGGTAGGGAGAGGAATGTAGGACATGGGGGAACGAGGCAGAAACCATCCATATTTCCCAGGCATTATGTAGCACTGACATTCAGCTCCCCAGGAGCTGAACCTGGAGCCCTGAGTTTGCTCTGCCCAGTCCTGGATTGGCATGGGGCCCGTGAGGTCAGCCCTACATCCCTAGGGGGTGGAAAGAAACACAAAAAAAAAAAAAAGAAGGAGAGGAAAGCGTTAGAAATGCAGCCCTTACTGCTCTCAAGAAGCTGCTCTGTCTGCGCAGCCTTTCTCCACACCCACGCAGGCAGCAGCGTGTTGGAACAGGACCACAGCACCCTCCTGAGCAAAGACTAATACTACAAAAAAACAATAAAAAAAAAACCAAGCAACCCCCACCCCCCAACCTAGATAAGGATCTGCTGTCACTTCCAATCAAAACACTCATCAGCATCCTGTTTTCCCCAGCCTGTCACCAGCGCCTGCCCACTCCCCACGCTCCTCTTGGCAGCCAGGAGTTGAGGGATGTCAGCTCCTCCTTGGCAAATCTCTGGACCCCACCAACAAGGACCCACCAGCCTCTGGACTGGGCAAACTGGGCTAGTGAAGCTCCCTCAGTTCTCCACCTCTCCAATGTGGGGTTTCCCCCACAGTCCGGCTCCTTGTGAATCTTCTCCAGTCAAAGCTTAATTATTTGCCTTTGCAAAAGTGGCAACAAAGCAATGTCTGTGAGGGTGCAAAACTGAGCTTTAAGGAAGGAGGAAGTGCCAAATTTTGTCACCTCTTCACTTAAAGCTCACTGCAAGTGTCTGCAACCCTGGGATCCTTCTCCTCTTCCTGCACTTACTGCATGAAGCTAATGGAAATACTCCTTTAAATTGAGCTCCCTGACACTCTGGGGGGGGAGGCAGGTGGCTCTGGTACCCTCCAGAGATCCCAAAATACATCTCTCAAATACCTAGAATCATTCAATGCTTCTTTCAGTAAGAGCACCAGGGATGAAACCCAGCTTTGGTGGAGGTCAATCCCTGGTCAGTGTTGCTGGCAAGTCCTGGTCTATTTTAGATTACTCAGAAAATCAAGAGGAGGAAAAGTGGCTCCAAATCCCACTGAAGTAGCAACACTGCAAGAGAGCCTGGAAATACCCAACAACAGGGGTGTCCTTGAGCTAAGAAATCGTCAGCACACAAAGTCTAGCTGGGGATGACTGCAAGGAAAAGAACTTTTTCTGGATTCTTTTCCTTCCTCTGAAGATCTCCATCTCAGGGTGTGTGAAAGCCACTAGACAATCAGTCTGGATGAGCGAGACATCTGATTAAAATGAGCCCCAAGAACAATGGTTGCTGATGATGAGTAAGATTGGATTTAGGTCACATTAAAACACTGTGAATAAATCATCCTGCTGAAGACCAATTACACAAGGTTCTTTGATTGACGAAAGGAAAGGGAAAGAAAAAAAACCTTATCTTCTGATGCACTTGTGATTTCTAGGCTGCCCATTAACCATTCTGTGCCTAGAACCAAGCACAGCACTTTTCCAACCAAAGGCTCTGGGCAGCTTTCCTGCTCCCTGAGGCTTTGGAAAGGGAGTGGTGGGACAGGGCAAAAAAGAGACAGAAATGCACTTTTCCCACTTTAAAGCCACTTTTCCCAATTTAAAGCCACCACCTAAAGCAGGGGAGGTTGTGGCAGTGGCTGCCTGCAGCCTGGGGCAATAAGGACCAGATTCTCCTTCTGCAAGGAAGATTTATTGTGCCCTGACCCACACATTGGCTAATTCAGCCTGGCTCCCCTTTTGAAGGCTCCCTCTTGAAACCCACAGCAGGTCTTTCCCCCAGATTTATAGGTACAGAACTTCCAAAAAGTAGCCTGGATTGAGTATGCTCCTGAAAACTTCTCTGAGATCTTTTTCAGCTTGTGACTCCTCTCTTCCAGGATGCCACTGCTCTTCCCCAGAGAGCTTTGCTCTCATCTTTCCTGTCCCATCTTCTCCCTCTTGATAATTCTGTTCCTCCACAACTATTATAACCTCAATTTAAATTTCAGGAGTCAGAAACCAGCCCCACTGAAACCAAATGTTAAACCACCACACGTTGTGTGTTTTTTTTTCCCAACAAAGACAGGATCTCATCTTAAATCACCCATTAAAATAAAGAATAAATACAAGGATCTTTAAGCTGGGTAATGCATTATCATCCTGTCTTCTTGTGCTGGATGTCTAGCTTCCCATAGCCAACAACCTTTATCCATCTCATACAGCAAGTGCCTTTTTATTTTCCAGCAGTTACTGTTGCCTGATCTGTGCTCACTGAGCTCTTAAATTATTGTTTTAAAAAATAATCTCCCTATTGCCTTTCTTGAAGACACAAAGAACAATCCAGGAACAAAAGGAAATTCCCTCTCTTAATGGTTCATTGAGTCAGATACAAAGCTCAGCCCGAGGAAGCCCAAGTGTGTTGCAGAGATTAATACCTGCTCCAAGCCAAATGTTTGTCCTTGGTTTAACCAAACACCCACCCTCCCAGCAGCCTCTCAGCCCCACTACCCTGAGTCCTGGCACCTTAAATCTCCTCTTAACTCTTGCAACTTTGGAAGCACCTGCAAATTCCAGGGTTAGGCAGTTCAGAAATTCTTCTGCAAATGCAGGTCCCCACTTGTGCATGAGTGCAGACACGTAGTGTAGAAGCACAGAATCCTAGACTGGTTTGGGCTGGAAGGGACCTTAAAGATCATCCAGTCCCAACCCCCTGCATGGGCAGGGACACCTCCCACCAGCCCAGGTTGCTCCAAGCCCCATCCAACCTGCCCTTCAACACTGCCAGCTACCCTGGGCAACCTGTTCCAACATCCTAAGGGCCATTGGGTAGAAACTCTCTCTTTGGAGTGTGGCCTTTGAGTCCTTCAGCTCTAGAAAAATTTTCCTGGGTCCTCCTTTACCTTGGGAAATCACAGTTCTCCTTGCTCTCCATCTGATGGGCACAGCCATGGGGGTGGTTGAGTGTTGGTAAATTGTGTTAATGATCCCCCAGGCTAATGCAGAATGGTTCCAATTCTTTAATATATAACCCTGGAATGCCCCCAAGGTGAAGGAGAAAGGATTAGTTACTAATCTTTTCTGATCGAGAAGAACAAGTTAACAAGTTTATTGATTTTGGTAAATAAAGCAATTTATGTTGCTGCCTTGTTCAGATAAACACAAACATATATTTAGATAAAGTGTGTCTCCCCAACCCTGGGTGCTGTGACTCCTCAGCATCCCCGACGTGGGGATGGGCTGCCCTTGGAAGTTCTTGAATTCAGATCCCACCAGGTACATTGCTGGGATATCCCACAGCTTTGCTCAATGCCCTTGAAACACTTATTGGTTCTTATTTCATTTCCAGAAAAAAAAACAACCATGAGAAGCTGAGCAGAGCTCAGAGGCTTCTTGCTCCAACCTGCCTCGCCACGGGGGAGCTGCTCACAAGGAATCAATGGCATAATCCATTTTGTTCTCTCTTGCAACACACTTGCGCTTTTACTCCAAAAGGGACCTGTGGTTTTGGTGCCAAATTAGTGCTGGGACCTGGGAAACCACCTTTACAGCTTCCTACTGAGGTGGCATTTGGCATCTTCTCCAGCACGGAAGCTGCACGGAGTTTAGTTCCAGGTCTGACAACGGGGCTGAAGCACCACGGGGACTTGGTTCACAGCCTGACCTGACACAGACAACAACCTGCCTTCCTATAAAGACATGAATCCCTGTAGATCTTTCAGTATCTCTTACTACCCAAACCAACACAAGACTAGGTATGATTAATCACACTACAGGCATGTGCATATTCCCACATTTATATGACAGTCCCAGCAGAGTTGAAAGAGCCTGGGAACAACCACAGCCTGACACAAACACAGCCTTGATTAACAGTAGCCTTTATTATTCCCACAATCAGTCAGTCGATGATTTCTGTTTCAAAAAGCTGGTGATGGGCTTAAGGTGAGGAAGAACTCAGCTTTTAAAACAGTAAATAAAATATAAAGATAAATATGTAGGAAATCAATAAAAAGATTAAAACATTTTTATGGGTCACCTAAATAAGACAGCTCTGAAGGGACTGAGGGGGTGGAATAGAAAGCATTTGTCATGATAAAATAAGCAGAAGGGTAGATGGTTTAATGAAGCAGTTTTTATTATTTCCCCAGATTCTGACTACCTGAAATTTGTTTGAAAAGGAACTCACTAGAGGAGTCCAGACATTAAAGCCTGACAGACATATGAGAAGACCAGCAGGGCTTCCAGCAAGACCAGACTCAACTTTCCTGCTCGTTCGAGAGCAACCGTCAAGCATAAACTGCCACAACTATTTAAAAAATCTTCCAGAGTTTCTTTAAAACTGGCAAAGAAACCCCAGCACGACAGAATCCACTTTCTAAAAGACATCCTTTGAAGGTCACCTTAAAAAAAATCCCAGGAGAATGCAAAGCATGGAGCAAAGACCAAAATGCCTTAAAAGGAACTTTCCTGGCCATCAATTCAGCCCTTGCTATTCCTGGCAGCCACATAATGAAACCTATTCATAAAGCTCCATTTCAAACTACATGGGCTTCTTGCTGCAGCTCCTGCTGGAACCTGTTCCAGGACCTCACTCCTCCAAGCTTCCAGACCTGCTCATTTCCAGACTGGGTTTCTTGATTGCCATTTTGTAGAGTATTTGGTCGAGGGCCAATCTCGTCCCTCAGTTCTCCTCCCTGCATGACACATCCCCATGCCGTGCTGCCCTGCTCAAGGAGAGCCCTCCCATCTGCTCCTGCCTTTCCCTGGGCAGACCAGGACAGAATGTGGAGGGTGCTGGTGGCAGAAAATCCTCCTGTGGCCCTTCTGCAGTCGATGGGGTGAGAAGTGACTTTTCCAGATGGGGATTTGGAGCAGAGACCTTGGCTTCTTGTTCTGAATCACCTGTTGAAGAAGTGTTTCTCTTTTCATCTATGGGGGAAACTTTACAAAATTAGGGTGCCTAAGCTGAAGTAGCCCCTGATGCATAGTTGTCCCCTGCTTTCCTGTTATGTGCCCCCTTCCCCAGTCATCACAGAAACCCTGGCTGGTTTGGGTTGGAAGGGACCTTAAAGATCACCTAGATCCAACCCCCTGCATGGGCAGGGACACCTCCCACCAGCCCAGGTTGCTCCAAGCCCCATCCAACCTGCCCTTCAACACTGCCAGGGATGGGGCAGCCACAGCTTCCCTGGGCATCCTGGGCCAGGGTCTCACCGCCCTCACAGGGAAGCATTTCTTCCAAATATCTAGTGTAAATCTCCCCTCTTCCAGTTTCAATCCATTCCCTCTGCGTCCTCTCACTTCGTGGTTTTGTAAAAGCCCCTCCCCAGCTTTCCTGGAGCCCCTTCAGGCACTGGAAGGTGCTCGAAGGTCTCCCTGGAGCCTTCTCTCTTCCAGGCCTAACAACTCTCTTACCCTTTACCCCAGACCCAGCTGGATTTCCCCTTTCAAACAACTTGCAAAAGCAGCAGCAAACACCTCTGTGTGTTCCAGCAGTCACATCAAGCCTTGACATTAGGAAGGGAAAATACTTCCCTGGTATGCAAGCTCCAGGTTATACCAGCCTTCATGTTGATACTGCAGCACTGCACATCTTCCTGCCCAGAAGGAGATAAGATCTCCTGAGATCAGGAATGGAGCTAGCTGTCATGCTGGCAAGTGGAGAGAAGACAAGATCTTGTAGGTTTTGCCTGGATGTGTCTCCCTACCCAGGTTCTACATCAGGCGGGGCTGAACAGCCGGAGAGAACAGGATTCATCTCCTCCAGCAACATCAGAGCAGAGTCTACATTGCACTGGTCTCCCGTGGGCTTTTCCAGGCAGACAGGTACCTGACAGCATGGGAACTGACGGGCTCTACAGCAGCTCCACTGCCACAGCCTGAGCAGCACTGTCAAAATCTCCCAGAGCAGGAAATAATTGAAGCGGAGACAAAGATCTTCAGGAAATTCCAGCAGCTTCAATAGCAATTCTTGTGTAAACAAAACTGCTTTCATTTTCTGGAAGGAAATGTTGGGTTTGATTTCAGTTCTGTTCTGGGTTTATATATATATATATATATATTTCTTTTTCTCCCCAGGATGGTTTTAATCGTGTGTGGGTTTTTTTCTTGTATTTCCAGTGTTTAATGACGTGGCTTCAGTGACAGCCCCTGATCTGACATGCCACTCCACGTTAGTGGTGGCAGAAAGAACAGGAGGCATTAGCTGCCCTGCTATGGTGTGACAGAGCCTGTCACACTGGGAATGCAGGAGTCAGCACAGATTGCACTTTGATTTTGACCACTTCCCAGTTTTGGAGCAATTAAGCCGGTTTCTACTTGCTACTAATTGGGAGGAAATTGGCTAAGGAGCCACTTGTTTGTTCTGTAATGAAAATTTGACACTTCAAAAAGGAAAAGAAGACAAGTCCTGAGCACACTAATTAAAGCAAGAAGTCTTTTCATTATCTGAGGAGGGTGACTCCAGCCTAACACTGAGCAACATCACAGCTAACTCCTGCCATACTACCCTGCATTCTCACCTCCAAATAAAGATGTCAAAGCCCTTTGCAAACACTAATACATTAAAATTGTGTTGCTATTTTGTTTTTTCTATCTCCACTTCAAAGGCAGGTGTAAAAGGAGGGAGGAGAAGGACAGGGATGAAGGGACTACAACTGTGAAGGAGCTAAAATGGTTTTCCCAAGGCACTGAGCACATCCCTGAGCAGAACAGAACCTGAAACTTCTGCTTCTAAACCCCCCTGGGGGCCAGAAGCTGGGAAATGGCAGCAAAAACAAGGAATGGAATATACAGAAGATATTATCCAGAGCCCAGTGAGCTGTACCCTCACCTGATAACCTCTGATATTAAAAAAAAATAACAGCTTTCACAAAGCCCCAGATATTCCTCTCCTTTGCTCATTGCTAACTGCTCCATGAAGTCTTGTTTATGCCATTTGAGGTGACAAATTTAGCCTAGTAAGGTGTGATTACATTATTGTTTATGGTAGAAAAATACTGCTGCTATTTTTGCAGCAGTGTGCTAGATGCCACAAGATTTTCTTCTGTCTGTGCAGGGCAATCCTTGTGTGGCTGAAGTGGTTTTGTATGTAGATCTGAGACCAAAGTTCTTGCAGGAACAACCAGAAATGGTAAAAGGGCTGCTAAAAACAGGCAGTTCTCCTGCAGTCCTGTGTCAAGAGCTTGTGGCTTTCCAGGCAGGAAAAGCTGAGCTTCCCTTGAAATCTGCATCTTCAGATGGTTATTGCAAGAAGAACATGGGTAGGAAATCCCTGACCACCCTGGATACAGCACTGGGAAGGGCTTTGAGGAGAAACAGGGCAGTGGGAGCCAGGACTGGCAAGGTCAGAGGAGCAGACACAAGCCCAGCCTCCCCTGCTCTGGATTGCCCTGGCATCAGGAATGGAGCCTGGCTCCCTCCTCCCAGCAAACCCCACTGTGTCCTGCAGGTGCTGATGTGAAGTCCATGTGTGCAGCTCTGACCTGCAGCTCTTTCCTCACTTTCCACCTGACAGGCCCCAAATTCTTCAGGAAATGTCCCATTTCCTACCATGAAACTGCCAGAACCCCATCCCTGGTCTCTCCCATCCCTGTTCTCTCCCATCCCAGGTCTGAGCAGCAGGAGGGTACAAGGTGCTGCCCAGTGAGGCTCCATGAACAACCTTCAGGTCATCACCCTCCACATTTTAGCAGGAATGGCTTTTGGAGCTCTCCAGGCCTTGGGTTGGTGCAGAAATTGTACTGGCATCATCAACGTGTTGCAGCCCCATTCAGCCCTCTGGACTAGGCCTTTATAACCACCCAAGAAGCCACAGCACTCATGGCCAGACTGGAGGGTTGGCCTTGTCTCCAGAAGGAAGATCTCAACAAGGTGTCACCAATCTTCTGGTGTGTCCCACTTTCCTTCTCCTTCTCTAGGAAACTTCACCTCTCCCCTCCGCTCAGGTCCATGGCTCTCATCCATCATCATGTTACTCCAGGTTTAAGCACTATGATGCTCCATGTTTGAGCCAGGAACCACATCACATCATCTCTGCCTGGTTTCCCCGTGGCTGCTTGCTGTGGGAATCCCTGGCTCCTGCCCTTCCACCCTCAAGGCTTTCATGGGGACACCCAAAATGCTCAGTATGAGGGAATTTACCCCCATCTGACCCTCAGCAGATCATGATGGATGAGGACTTGAAGGTAAAGACAGGTTGCCCTGCCCAGGGCAGGCTGGCTCCATCTGGGAAGATCCAAGCTGCTTCTTTGCTGCTGTGCCACTCCAGAAAAACTCTGATATTCTCTTGTCTGAACTCTATCACGTGGGTTCAAAGAGGTCCCCTCTCAGAAGGACATCAGGCAGGAAGCACACGACAGCTGAGAAATCCTGGAGCTCATCTAAATCCCTGAGGGAGTTCTCCCTCTGCATCGATTTCCTTTTATCTTTTCCCATAAATCAGCCTCTTCAACTCTTCTGTCCTTCCCTGTTGCTTTTCTCTCAACATGCCCCAACCCATCAACCTGGGCAGTGCCAGGGCCCACAGCTGGACACCTGGGGCCATTCCCAGCTCAGCACCACTGTCAGAGAAAGGGACTAAACTCCCCAGCAGATTTTGAGCTGGGGGGACATTTCTTAACACTTACTAATGGAAAATCCCCAGTTCAGCCCATATATATTCTGGGATGCAAACAAAACTGCTGGGACTGTTGAGTCTACAACAGGCAGATGAGACCCAAGACACCAGCACCTGCTCCATAAATCCAGATAACATCAAGGTAATTTTACAAACCCCCTTCACCCTAAATAATGCAATAGATGTAAATAAGGACTGATGTGTTGATATATCAACATTTTATATAGCCATCTCATCTCCATATGTGCAGTCACAACAGATTCCAAAATTGATACTGATCCCCAGTTTAGTTTTATGGTACCTATTAAATGTATCACCCTCTCCATCAGAAAGCTGTGTGTGACAGGGTGTTCTCTCCTGCACCAAGGCAAGCAGGGCTGGGAGTGGGAGAAATCATTTAGAAGGAGGGCTCTAAATGTCAAGTCTGTCATCTGTGTTATTAATATGTCATGAGTGGACTCTGGGTGATGCTGGGTGAGGTGAACGTTATGAATGGAACGAGCTGCATGAGCAATTAATATTCCTCCTGATGTGTCATTTGTAAGTGTATTAGAGAGGTTGTAAGCAGGAAAAACTTGTTTAGAGAGGAATGAATTAAAGGGAAGGAAGGAAGGAAGGAAGGAAGGAAGGAAGGAAGGAAGGAAGGAAGGAAGGAAGGAAGGAAGGAAGGAAGGAAGGAAGGAAGGAAGGAAGGAAGGAAGGAAGGAAGGAAGGAAGGAAGGAAGGAAGGAAGGAAGGAAGGAAGGAAGGAAGGAAGGAAGGAAGGAAGGAAGGAAGGAAGGAAGGAAGGAAGGAGAGTTTTTGTTTTTGAGTTTGCTTTTGAAGAAAGGGGGTTAAATGTTGTTATCTCCCTGGATATAACCTGCCAGCTCCTAAAACCCTGGTCAGGACAACAAAATTATACTGTGAAACATCCTGAACATCATGGAGAAAATGTTAGAGCAAAGCAGGTAACTTGTAAAGCCACACTTCTGATGCTTGTTTACAGAAAACCTAGAAGTGTCTGTGTCTTGGAGACACTGGGGGCTGCAGGAGGATCAGAGTAATGATGGAAAAGGCTGAATCCCACTGGGGGAAAACTCAAAGGACCATTTTGACCTGTCACCTTCTGATGGGTGCTGTATAAAAATAATCCAGCAAGTCAACACTGTCTAAATAAAAGACGAAATGCAGCAGTGAGTACAAAAGCACCCAGGTAACACCACCATGATGAGCACAGTGCCCGTTAGATGCAAGCAGCAATTCCAGCAGGTGAATGGCCTTAATCTCCTTTCCCCGGGGACACCTGAAAGCTGAGAGCATCTGCACTGTGGACAAACAGAACTGCAGCCTCCAGAGTTAACAGCCTGGCATCTCCCACCAGGGCAAACTCACAGCAAATGTGACATGGAAAACCAGCACACGGTGTTTGTGCTTCATATGAGTGACAACCCACACCTGATAGTCCAACTTTGTGCTGCTCAAGCACACATCCCAGAGGAATTCTCTCTTGATAAGGCCTTCTACAGGCTTTAGGAGAGGCTTGGATCAAAGGGAGCCATGGAGGATTAGGAACAATTTTTTTTCCCAGCAAGAGTGGTCAGACCCTGGAACAGGCTGCCCAGGGAGGTGGTGGAGTCACCAGCCCTGGGTGTGTTGAAGGGTGGTTTGGATGTGGTGTTGGTGGAGATGGTTTAGGGGAGAACTTTGTAGAGCAGGGATGTTGGTTGGACTGGGTGATCCCAAGAGGCTTTTCCAACCTGAATGGGTCTATGATTCTGTGATTCTATTATCAGGGAGCTGAAAGATCCCACAGTGCCTGGCATGAGAGGGATGGTCTTCAATGAACTAGAACAAACTGCTCTGAAGGAAAACCATGCTGGTCTTCTCCATGCCTGGAGCAGTCTGGCCCTGCATAAACCACTTCAGTGTTTTTCAGCCTTGAGGTGGTGAATTGGAGCCCAGATCAAGTTTTCAGAGCCAAAGGACTTAGGACAGTGGTGTCCCACCTGCCTTTAGTGGAGGAGCTCAGATCTGAGCTGGGATCTCTCTTTTTTTTGGAGTTCCCAATGGGATAGCCAGTGCCTACATCCCCAGGGAAACCATCTCCATGTCATAGTCACGGTGCATTTATAAAGGCTGCACAAATTCTCAGTCACAGAAACCCAGTAAAATATGCAGACACAGGAAGGAGAAGGAGAAAGAACCATCACCCCCCCTTCCATCACCAGCTATCACAGCAAAGCTGGTAAATCCAGAGGATTCAAACAGGCTCTGCTTTGCTTATCTCCAGGCTGTGGAGCTTGACACCCAGAGCACAGCTAAGCCAGCAGCAAAACAATAAAAGCCCCAAGTACAAAGTGTCCCAGCAAGGGGAGGCAGCAGTGCCTCCCCAGTGTGCCCCCCCTTTTGCAGTGGGAACATTCATGGATACACTGGGAACTGTCTTTAT
This sequence comes from Apus apus, assembly GCF_020740795.1. Lineage (NCBI taxonomy): Eukaryota > Metazoa > Chordata > Aves > Apodiformes > Apodidae > Apus > Apus apus. Next base: position 2,128,731 of record NC_067302.1, on the reverse strand, counting down.
CAGTTTGGCTTTTTTGAGAGAAGCACACACACCAGAACCTAAAGAGAATCAAAATCTAGGCAAAAACCTGCAGCAGATCAAACGTTTCTCTGCTCCTGCAGTTCTCTACAAGGACCAGTTTTGGGATCCTGCAGCAAGAGCCATCACTGCCCATTGCTGGGGAGGGGCTTTTTACAAGGGCATGTAGTGATGGAACAAGGGGTGATGGCTTTAAACTGGAGGAGGAGAGATTGAGGTTGGACATGAGGAGGAAATTCTTGGGTGTGAGGGTGGTGAGAGCCTGGCCCAGGTTGCCCAGGGAAGCTGTGGCTGCCCCATCCCTGGCAGTGTTGAAGGGCAGGTTGGATGGGGCTTGGAGCAGCCTGGGCTGGTGGGAGGTGTCCCTGCCCATGCAGGGGGTTGGGACTGGATGATCTCCCCTTCCAGCTCAAAGCAGTGTGGGTTTCTATGATTCTGTGAACTTCTCTGAATCATGTATAGGCTGATCATAGAATCCCAAACCTGCTGCTCCTCCTCTTCTTGCTGAGCCAAGCATCATTGTCCCTCTGGGTAAAACACAGCAGAGAATCTATGGACAAATGCAGCCAGAAGATGAGTTGGATGAAATAATGATGCTCCGTTGACTTTCACTGATTTGCATGTGCTGAGGAGCTGCTCAGACTGTAGCACTGGAGCTTTTCTGGAGAGGAGTCCCTTATAAAACAGGAGGGTAGTGGCACAACTACAATGAAACCATTTTACCCTTCATCTGATAGTGCAGCTGGGCACCCAACTGGAAAATCAACTCCATCCCAGCCCAATCCAGTCTGCAAGCTGAGTCAGCAGCTTGGAAAGTGACATTTGTGGTGGTGGTGCTGGGGGGAGGAAGCAGGACCTGCTCCATAGCTCCCAGCTGGATGGGCTGTGGGATGGGTGAGCACAGAAAAGGTGGGGAGGTCTGACCATGGATAGTCCTTCCTGGGGCAAGCAGCACAGCCATAAGGGACTGATGGAGCCTGGGCCCTGTGACAGAGCAGGGAAAAGAACCTTTGGTCAAAACACTAATTGCTTCATCTTGTTCAAGGAACAGGAGGGGGGAAACAATTTCCCTGTGCTGAAAAGTCATGATAGACGTGGGGTCTCCAGGAAGCCAGATGAGATGGACTGACAGCCTGAGGGTTATGAATCTGGGAAGAGACAAAACACAGAGAAAACCTTCCCCTGATCCAAGCCAGCCAAGTGTGAATAACAAGCTGGCAGGCCTGGCTGGCTGCTGTCCTCTCCTCCATCACCCAGAGCCTTCTGGGAGCCATCACAGGGGCACGACCCTCATTTATTCCTCTGTTTACAGGGACTGGTCATTATTTCCTGAAGGTTCTCAATGCCTCAACAGCATTTGAAACAAGGAGGAAGCCTTGCGTTTGTAAAGAGATAGGCAGGGATGACAGAGAAGAAAAGGCCCCAGTAATTGCTCCGATCTATCATTCTGGCTTCTCTGCTTTGCTCACACCAGGCTCTGCTGCTGTTACAACAGGCCATGGGTGATCCCTGGCTGGAGTCAGGATGGGGTGGGTGCTCCTGCCTTCCCTGCTTCATGCTTTGCAGCAACACATGTTATTCCTTTCAAGACAATCAAAGCACAAGAAGAGCCAGATTAATGCTAAAGCTGGATTTTGGAGCGAGATGGGGTGGAAGCAAGAGGGGTGGGGATAGGAAGGAGCACCAGACTCACTGTACTGACACATGTGGGAGTCTGCACACCCTGGGGAGGGACTTTTTACAGATGATAGGACAAGGGGTGATGGCTCTAAACTGGAAGAAGGGAGATTTAGGTGAGACACGAGGAAGAAATTCTTCCCTGTGTGGGTGGTGAGAGCCTGGCCCAGGCTGCCCAGGGAAGCTGTGGCTGCCCCATCCCTGGCAGTGTTGAAGGGCAGGTTGGATGGGGCTTGGAGCAACCTGGGCTGGTGGGAGGTGTCTCTGCCCTTGCAGGGGGCTGGGACTGGATAACTTTTAAGGTCCCTTCCAACCCAACCCATTCTATGATATGGTTCTAGGCACATACACTTTCCTCCAAGCCTTGTGCTTTTCCTTGCCATAGTCCAGGCTCTGCAGCTCTCCATAAAACGAACTTATTGCAAAGACCCTGTAAAATGCTGGGAGTTCTTCACTCAAGTTTCATGAACTTTGGAGCTCTTATTTCAGGAGGGAGGTGGATGTAGTAACTTCATACAAACCACTTCCTTCTGGCAACGCTAATGAGTCACGAAGCTTGTACCGTTAATGATGCCGTTGCAAAACACTCCCAGGAGGATGCAATTAAGAAAGGCTGCTGATACTGGGCTTTAGAGAGACTTTCATCAGCTCTCAGCTGGGTGGTAAAAAGCTACTCAAGTGGGCATGTACCTGGGTACAGCTGCAAGAATCCTACATTTTCTCTTCTTCTGCATCACCTCTTGCCCGAGTCTCCTCTGGTCGGTGGTTTCTATGGTTGCCACCATTAGTGCTTTCTGTCCAGGAACTCTCCTGCCATGCAAGCTTCTCTCCAGCAGCCAGACACTCACCTTTCCCATCACTGGAGCCCTTGACTGCCAGGCAGGCACTTTCAGAGTCACTTGTTCTTTCCGCTGACTCAGAACATGAGATGTTCTTGCTCCTCTTTCACCAGTTCTTCTGCTGTGTCCTCACCTCCTGTAGCACACTGCTGCTGTTAAGGTAGCTGTGTGATTCATCCTGGCTGAATCCTGACCCTACTGAGCTGGTGGCTGCTCACACTCAAGGCAGTGCCTGCTGAGAGGTTCTTGTCATCCTAAAGAGACAAGACCAGGAGAAAGAAATCCCTAAAGAAGTAACTAAACCAAAACCACACAGACAATCAGTAGCAGACTCAAATCTCTAAGGTGTATTTATCTGACTCACTGATAGTTATTCTGGGCTCACTTCATACTCTCAGGAAACTTCATGACCTATTTCAGCTGTGTTACTCCTGAAGTCTGCTTTAAATAGAGATGAAGCACCTGGAGCCCAATAATAGTCTCTATAAACCATACAAGGCACTGGGAAGTCTGGATTAGATGGAAACAGCTACTTCCAGTGAGATGGGTCCCACCTCTGGCTTAAAAGCTCTAATTCCTCATTCTGGGCAAACTAGCATCACCTGTAAGAACAATTTATTCATTAAACTGCAATAACTGCCTCTTGCCTTATGTCCACCTCCCAGTGCCTTTGCTCAGCAGGCAGAGCTGTCAGCTCAGTGGGTGGTTCCTGACACCAGCAAAGGTCTGTTTGATGTGTTGCAGGACGTGTATCTCAAAGACATTAGGCCAAACATCTGAACCTTTACACATCAGAAGGGGCCATGGCTGAAGACATGACCCAAGACTAAAGCAGCACAGGATCAGGGAGAGCTAATTATTAATATTCACCACTCTATCCCTGCAGCTGCTGATGAAGAAACCATTTTTACTCATCTTCACTTTGCCTTGGCCTACGGCAGATGGAAGCTTCTGCTTCATTTTGCCTACAAACCACAGCTTTCCAAAAACGTTTTCTTTCAAGCAGCTCTTAAGAAGGAAGGGTTAAAGTTGCCACTTCGTGTCTCTCACGTGGCACAGTCTAACCAGCAGCTAAATTACAGCAGGGCAGGAGAAAGGGCAACGAGTCTCTGCTAGCCTTGCAAAAAATTGCTCCTCTGCACTAATGCATCTTCCTGAGCAGTGTCTCCTCCAGTGAAATTCTGCTTGCTGAGGTGCTCCTTAATCAAAGAAGTAGCTATTACCTGTGACACGACCAGGAATTTGATGGTTTCCCTCATCATCAGCAGGCAAAGGAGAAATGCTTTCCCAAAGTGGTGTAAAAAAAATCAAAACCCTTATAAACTTGAAGATCAAAAGCATGTGAGAATAGTCCTGCAAGAGGGGACATCTCCTCCTGAAGGGGAGCCTGAGGAAAGGATGATCAGAAGAGGAGTGTTAATGTAGAAGATTTTCCAGCAATTTCTTTTCAGGCAGCTCCCAGGCAGATCGTTCTTAACAAGGATGACCCTTTACAAAAGTCTTCCACCTCAACGAGCCTGAGATTCTAGTGTTGAAAAGAGCTGGGCAATTCTTTAAGTGGTCATGGGTTGTTTGTGGAATGAACCAGCCACAGGTGACCATTCTCCCTCTGTCCCCCCAGAAAGCACACCTGGAGAAAGAGCCTGGTGGATGCTGTGCAGCACCCAGGTAAGATGGGAATGAATGGTCTGGGGTAGGAGTCACACAGTGGGCACAGGAACACATAAGGGACATCTTCTCTACAGCTGCTACACCAACAACAGGAAGAATTTAGAGAGAGACATGGTAACCAACCATGGGAGATCCAACACAGGCATTTCCAGAGATTCCTAAGCTGAGGGACTGCTGTCTCTTGGAGGAGACTTCAGAGAAAGAAGGTGATGGGTTTTGTGGATCCTAAGGGAGTTTTTAAAAGTTATTGCATCTCAAAAAAACCCTCACTGAGAATTCTTAGCCTGAAAACAATCTTGGAGGACAGGAAAGGTCCGTGATGAAGTGGTGAGACCCTGGCCCAGGTTGCCCAGGGAAGCTGTGGCTGCCCCATCCCTGGCAGTGTTGAAGGGCAGGTTGGATGGGGCTTGGAGCAGCCTGGGCTGGTGGGAGGTGTCCCTGCCCATGCAGGGGGTTGGGACTGGATGATCTTTAAGGTTCCTTCCAACCCAAACCATTCTATGAGTCTGTGATGATTCTATGATTGAATGGTCTGAACACTCAAAAATCAATAAAAAATAATCCATGGGCCAGAGCAATGAGGATGAATTCAGTTTTTACCAGCTCTTCTTTCAGCATCCTGTGTATCCCTTGCCAGACCCTTTGTGGGCAGGCACCAGGGACATGAGTGCCTGACTTCCACCTGGTTACAGAACCAGTGGCCCACAGAGGAGCTGTGAGTGATGCGTGCTGAGCAGAGCATGGAAGGGACTCCTTTTGTAGAGACACTCACATGGAGGCTTCCTGCTGGGGTCACCAGCCCTCCTGGGCATGGCTCACTCTTGCCCTGGCATGGTGACAGGACACTGAGATCTGGTGGCAGGTGATGAGTGGGGTGGGGGTCTGTACCACACCTGCCACCAACCAGGTTTCAAGCAGCCACAGTTAAAGAGGACACAAGCACATCCTGGAACATGTCTGGAGAAGGGCAATGGAGATGTGGAAGAATCTGGAGCACAAGTCTTCCGAGGAGCAGCTGAGGGACCTGGGGGTGTTCAGCCTGGAGGCTGAAGGGAGACCTTCTCTCTCTCTACAACTGCCTGAGAGGAGGTGGGAGAGAGGGGGGATAAGCCTCTTCTCTCAAGGAGCAAGTGATAGAACAGGAGGAAATGGCCTCAAGTTGTGCCAGGGGAGGTTTAGATTGGATCTTGGGAACAATTTCTTCCAAAAAGGCTTGTCCCAGGCTGCCCAGGGCAGTGGTGGAGTCTCCATCCCTGGAGGGGTTTCAGAGTCTAGAAGATGTGGTGCTGAGGGACATGGGTTAGTGGTGACTTTGGCAGTGCTGGCTTAATGGTTGGACTTGATGGTCTTAAAGGTCTTTTCCAGCCAAAATGATTCTGTGATTAACAGGTGAGTGGATTCCTTTGGGAGCTTTGTACAATCCCTCTGCAGCCAACACCCCCTTTTTGGCACCCCACTGCTGCTGCTGCTGCTGAGCTGCTCTCACAGGTCCTGGCATGGGAGAGGGGTGGGATGTGCCCAAATCCTGCCCCTCTTACAGCCAAGCCTCATGTGCCTGCCAGCAATCACTTCCAAACTCTGGCAAGGACAAAGGCTCCCAGATTTGGCTTTGGGAGGGATTTTGATCTTTGGAAACACTGTTAACGCCATGATCCCCATCCTGAGGGCTTCACAGCTGGTGCCCAAACCCCTCTGTGCCCTTCCTGCCTTCCCCCCCAGCCCAAGTCATGAGAATCCAACCACAGAAGGAGAAAAACAACGTTGTGTCCAGGGTGGTGCTGGACAGCAGGAGATGCACACAAGTCCCTGCAATGCTGCACCAGACCCGCATCCCTCCAGCTCCACCAGGTGAGGTTGTGACTCTCAGCCAAGTGGGGGTTCCCTCAGGTCCTTCAGCCCACAGGAACACACACCACGTTGCCCACAGAATCACATGGAGTCAGACAGGCCTGATGGCAAATAAGGGGAAAAGAGAGAGACTGCAATAAATAAAACTGAGCAACAGGTGATGCTTCACAGTTGGCTCCAACCATACCTGACAGGGGGGAACCTGATAGAGATCAGGCTGCAATAGAAACATCACCTTTGGAACAAGACAGTTTATCTGCTAAATCAGTTCCCTCTCTTGTCAAATGAAATCCATAGCCCATTTAATCTGGAAAGTCAAAGCCAGATCCTGTGTCTCGGGGGAAGTTTTATTGGAAGCAGGTTCTGTCTCTGTGAGAAAGAAGCTAATATATATCTGAGAGTGCATACTAATGGTAAAGGATTTGTCAGGAGAAGGGAAAAAAAAAGAAAGGAAGGAGGAAACAGTTCAGTTTTCCCACAGAAAATTAACTAGATTGGGGAAATATGAACTGACCCAGTTTTCAAATTTAATTTTTAAGCAGTGAAAAATACACCTTGTTGCAAATGACCTAACAGATGGGCTTTGAAAGGCACTTCAAAATTACTATGAACTTAAAACAGGAGGGAAACAGCCTGGGATGAGGGGTAATGTCCTGTGGTGTTTGTCCTGGGAGGAGGTTTTGAAAATTTGGATCAATCCCTGAGCAAGGATGGCTTCTTGCCTTGATCTTTTCCAGCAGCACATGCTGGAAGGATGTTGGTGGGAACACAGGAACACCTCCCAGGTCCCACTTCTGAGATAAGCTTTGAGCTCTTCTGTATGGATGGCTCCTTTCATAGGAAGGATGAATCCCAATATAATAAAAGCCAAATGATGCTAATGATGAGAGCAGAGGGGGAGAACAAATCAGGGAATAAACCAGGACCAAAAAACAATCTGACCCACCAGAACGAAGTACAGAGGGAAAGACACTTCTCTGCCTAAAAATCCAACCATCCTCTGGGATGGAAGCAGCTGAAATTGAAGCAACCACTTTGGAGATAAAGATGATGCTAAAATTACTGTTGAACATTATCCAAAAAGGCAGATAATGCCCAGATTACATCTTCAAAGTTTTATTGCCTTAAGCTAAAGGCGGAAGAGAAGGGGGAGTGTGAGTTCTCGGGGAGAGAGATTTGGTTTCCTAGGACTGTCATGAGCCACATTCACTTGGACTCCAATCTCTGGTATGTTTAATATGTAGATTGACTTAGGCTTTCTCAGTAAGTAATTTAAGAAAGCAGCATCTGGAAAAAAAAAAAAAGTCTGAAGTAATTTCAAGTCGCTGCAAGCAAAGGCAGCAGAAGGTCAGGGTTGGGGTTTTTTTTAACATAGGCAAAAAAGTGATGACACAGTATCTGGAAAAAGGCCAGATTTGTGTAGTGGAAGAGGATTTCCTGCTTTATTGCCATCCATTGTAACTTACTGCTTTCCTTTAAATGACATCTGGATGCCTGGGGGTGGGGGCACATGCCCACAGCTGCACCCCACGAGAGCCCTGAACCTCCAAGGGTTTCTTCTCCCCACCATCTCTGGCTGATACAGGAGGTACCCCAGGCTAACAGCAGCACCCATGAGGGAGGAAGGATCCCATCCAGCATGGTGGGAGCAGCAAGGTAATGATCCAGGGAGATGGATTCTCATCACTGCCCCTCCCAGGAGAAAATCCAAGTCTCTTCTTCATCCCTTCTGTCTGCCATGTCTGCTTAGGGTGCAATGCAGTGAAGCACTGAAGGCAATGTTTAACTCCCATTGATTTCTAAGGGGTTGCACACACAGCCTGAAATTAAACATGCTTTTCAATGCTTTGCTGAGCCAGGGCCTGAAAAATGTGCTTTGCAGTGAGGGAGGTAGGTCTCTCTCCCTGTGTTCCTTAAGTGCCTGGTGCAACAGGCTGAACAAAGGCAGAAGGAAGCAAAAAGGAAAATAGAAACTATTTAGAAATAAATATTGTGAGGTTTTTCCCCTGCTTTTTTTCCAACTTCAGGTTGGAATGTGCAAGATTTCTGCCCCTTCATTTGTTCACAGCTGATGGGCCAAGTAAACAGCTTGGTGGTGGTTTTTTGGTCTCAGGGACACACGATTGCAAAGATGATGCCAAAATCACAGAAATAGAAACTAGATCAAATCACTTGAAATCATGCAGTCAGGAGCAACCCCAGCTCTAGATTCAGCTGCATATAGTCCAGGTGCAATTCCAGCTCCAGGTCCACCTACATCTGGGTGAGCTTGGAGTTGTGTCTGAATGAGCTTTGCACCTTCTCTGAGAAGGAAACCAAGAGCTACAGCAGCTCTGGCACCAATATGGGCAGCTGGGAAACCAAAGTCAGAGGTCAGGTTCAGTCTTGCATAAACCCAACCTCAAGTCACCCCATCTAGAAGCCAAATCACAAGCCAGTGGTTGCCTGAGCTCAGCATCATCTTGGGAGCTCCAGCAACACGTTCACGATATAGGAACATGTTGGAGCCTCCAAAACACTCAGCTGAGAAACCTTTGACCAAATCTGGAGTTATTTTCCAAGGTGCAACAAGAGGCACCTTCCTGATCCCCAAATTAACTTCACATGAGCCACTGGGATCCTTCAGCTTTGTTCTTAAAAACAGAAAAGCCAGAAGTGGTGGCCTGACCCATTTTAAGCTTTATTCCACAAAAGCTGAGCTGCTTTTCCTGACCATTTTCTCCAGCTTTCAACCTGAAGTAAGAACTGGGCCTGGGATGTTTCAGTCCAAAGATGAAACACTTGGAAAATGATAAAGAACTGAAATCCAAGGCTCTACATGGGGACTACCAGGGAGTGCTGCAAAGGGGGGTGCAGCCACTACCCACCTGACTGAATATCTTCTTCCATAGATTTCTTTGTGATCAGTCACTGGTGTTAAGAAACCACATTTTAGTATTAAAAACAAGATTTGTTCCAAACATGATGGCTACAGGGATGCCACATCCTATTCTTAACAAGCCCACGCTGCCCTGACAGGGAGCCAAGTCCTGCTCTCAATTACATGAGAGTAAATTCCCAGTAACTCAGCACACAGCTCTCTGGGAAGGCAGCTAGCAAATGCTTAGAGCTTTGGGAAATCACAGAGCAAGGCTTTGCATATGCAATGGTGGCTGAGGAAGCTGTCAGCCAGAGCAGGGCAGTGTGTGCAGCAGGGACTTGCCATCAGCCTGGCGTTGGTGGAACCATCAGGTGCCACTGCCTGAGCTCTGGAAGGCAGGGACTGAGCAAACTGAGCTCATCAGCCAGCTCTCCTTTCCTTTTAAGCTCCCACCCACATGCAAGGATACGATTTTACAGCAGCATAAATCAAGGAGTGGGGATCCAAGCTCTGGGTGCTGTCTCTGTCACCATCCCACTGCCCAAACTGGGGCCATTCTCTTTGTCCTTGCATCTGCAAGCACGGAGCCTTCGGCTGCTCCAGCTGGGAGACACACTGCTGGGCTCCAGTACCAGAGGCCAGAGACAGCAGCTGAGCAGAGCTTGAAAGACCAAGTCCTGGAGAAAACATCCAGCAAAGAAGCCCGAGCCCCTGCACCCCAACAGCTCACCCTGCCAGAGACTTCAAATGGAGACATCACCCCCCTGCGTGACTGCCCCTCTCCTGGGCCTGGATGCAGGCAAAGCCCCTGGCCAGCCTGACAGGCTCTGGCTGAGGACGTGCTGGGGTTTTCCTGGCCACCACAGAGCTCTCATTGTGGTGGGAACACAATGGAGTCACCACAGAGCACATGGCCAAGGCAGAGCCTGGGGAGAGCAGCCGCTTTGATCTGCTGGAGGAGCCAACTGCAGGGCTGGTTAACCCTTGGGGCTCAGCTCAGCTCTGGCTCCTGCCCTCCATCCCCACCAAAGGGGCTTGCAAATGATCCATCTCATTTGATGTAGGAGATCCTGAGGGGAGCTGGGAACTAAGTGTCATGGTGCTTGGGGTGCTCTTCAAGCACGGAGAGAGATGCCCACCCTCCCCAGCAGGGATTTTACAAGCTGCAGTGTTTCTCTGCTGCTTTCCCTTCCCTCTCCTGAACACTCCAAAATTCACACTTGAGAAAACCCCATTTCCTGAGCTCCCCTTTTTTATAGACTCACAGAATCACAGATTGGTTGGGATCGGAAAGAACCTTAAAGATCATCCAGTCCCAACCCCCTGCATGGGCAGGGACACCTCCCACCAGCCCAGGCTGCTCCAAGCCCCATCCAACCTGCCCTTCAACACTGCCAGGGATGGGGCAGCCACAGCTTCCCTGGGCAACCTGGGCCAGGCTCTCACCACCCTCACACCCAAGAGTTTCTTCCTAATATTTCATTTAAATCTGCCCTCTTCCAATATAAAACTTCCAATTTAAAATTCTCCCTCATTCTATCAAACCTATCTTCATTCCAGTGCCCAGAGGCAGGCTGCTCCTGAGCTCCAAACATTGCACCCTTCACCTTCTCACTACTCCAAGCTTTCTGCCCACCTGCTCCCACACTGATGCCTTTTATACCATCCCACAGACCACTGACCTCCCACTGGACCTCTCCAACTTCATCTGAAACATCCCAAGATGTGACTGAACTCTTGTGAGCTCCATGGAGAGGGAACGTGGTGCTGGGGGACGAGGAACATCAACACCCTGGATGGTTTTGACACTGCCATTTCTTCTTGTGGACCACAGAAGGCTGCAAGAGGGGGAGGCTTCTAGGAAGGAGATAAGACATGGTAGGATCTCATCTCATGCATCTTTTCCCAGTGTCAGTCTCCTCCCACACTGGGTGCTTGCAGAGTACCTGCCATTAATGAAATCAATACCATGTTTCTGAGGAAGGGAAATTGCACCTGGGCTGTGGCTCATCTGCCACTGACTCTGATATGTAGGAAAGCAGAGGGGCTGTGAATGCTGGCAGGCAGCTCCTGCAGGAGCAGACTCCAAACCAAAGCCTTTTCCAAGGCTTGACATGCAAAAATGCAATTTAGGGGCCTGATGTTCAAAGATCTCTCTTCTCCAGGATCCTGGCCAGCAATGAGAGGAACTACACATGGGTGGCAGGCCTAAGCATCAGCCCCTGAAACCAAATGTCTGAGAAGATGCATCTCATTCTGAGCATATTTATTCCAAGACTGTGCCAGAGTTCACTTGTTACTGTGGGTTAAATCCAGGCTTCACCCAACGTGGCCAAGAGCCCATCACTGCCATCCAAGTGGGCAGAGATTTTCCTACTGCATCTCCAGAGAAGCAGAGCAGAGCAGGAATGTCTTGCAAGTCATTTTTTTAAGACAAAAAAGGATCAGGCACAGCTCACTTTATTGCTCTTGTTTTACAAGCATCTGTTGTTTTGGAAACATCTGAAATGAGCCCAATTCAACACCAGGCACCCTGTGCAAAAGCAGCCTCTGTCAAAGGAGGAAATCTCAGACACGTGTCTGAAAAAGACTTCAAAGCTTTTTTGTTGTGTTGCTGGTGGTAATTTTGTGTAAAAAAAAAAAAAAAAAGAAATTAAAGGAAGAGACTCCTTTTTTTCCCCCCCCCCCCCCCCTCCCCAAGAACTCACCCAGATGTTTGTGGTTTGGGATTTTTCATTTATTTTGGGTTTTTTTCTTTTTTTTTTTTTAATGCCTGGTTAGTCTCATGTATATTGAAACCTGCTCTGCTCACACAGAGCAAGGGGGTTCAAAGGGATCTGGAGAGCAGCAGTTTATGCAAAGCTCTGCTTCCCAGCCAGGGAAGGAGGAGGGAGGGGATGGGGGGGTCAGAGCTGGAAGGGCTGTTCTCTGCAATGGAAAAGAAAATGCAGTGAAATGGAGCTTTGAAACAAGAAGTGCCACAAACACAGCTGAGCATCCATCTTCAGTGCAATGTTCCCAAAGTCTGCAACAGCTTTTTGGAGGCAGACAGAAAGTGCAGCCCGTGTCCCAATGTGGAAGAGTAAATATCTTCTCCATGTGTCCCCCAGACCTTAAAGTGATCCCATCAGGACATGGTGTGGGTCCCCCAGGTGTTATCTCTCTCCTGGGAACACATCACAGAGGTGCATTTCTGTGGAAGGTGGGGAAGGTAAAGCCTTAGGACAACAGGGAGAAGAAACCCCAGAATCCCAGTGAGCACTGGGATGAAGCACAGAGCATTTAGGAACAGCCACAGGGCAATGGCAGGGGTAGGAGCTTGGAAAGATGCAGATTTTCACACTACTTGGATTCCCCTTCCAGAATTCAGAATTGATGCTGTCACACCCAAAAAGGCATCTTCTGTCTAGTAGGTTGAACCAACACAGAAACCTGAGTTTCTGGCTCCTTGGGGAGGCCAGTAGAACTTGGTCTCTACTGGAGGAGCAAACATTGCTTCCCAGCTCAGTACATGCTCAGCCACCTTTAATGCTCCAGCTGGAGCCAGTCATGTTCACTGTTTTCCACCCTGAGAAACAGTTTGACCTGAAAGAGCATTTAATCACAACATTTTGCAACAAGCTAGGAACTGTCAAATGGCAGATCAGAGCTGGGCCCAAGCAGCCACTGTGCAATTACAAGACAGAAAACCAGGTAATTACCCCCAGACTATGCATAGGAGAGACCTCCTCACTCCCTACAACTGCCTGAGAGGAGGTTGGAGCAAGGGGTTGGGGTCAGTCTCTTCTCCCAAGGAACAATCAATAAGACAAGAGGAAATGGCCTCAGGTTGTGCCAGGGGAGGTTTAGATTGGATATTGGGAATAATTTCTTCCCAAAAGGGCTGTCAGGCCCTGGCCCAGGCTGCCCAGGGCAGGGGGGGAGTCCCCATCCCTGGAGGGGTTTCCAAGCCCTGGAGATGGTGCTGAGGGACATGGGGCAGTGGTGGCCTGGGCAGGGCTGGGTTAATGGTTGGACTTGGTGATCTTAAAGGTCTTTTCCAACCAAAATTATTCCATGATTCTGTGCAAATTGCAGGAATTGGGGCAGAGAGAGTTTAGCTACCAAGTGGGCCAGTGAATCGAGTCCTCTTGGCTCAGTAGTGTCAGCTCAGACCAAGAGAAATTTGCTGCTGCCTTCCTAACATGTCCACACACCTCATCCCCTTCCATTCCAAAGGACACCAGCATCTCAGGATCCTGACCCAGGCACCCAAGCTCAGAGGGGCTGGATGGTTCATAAAAACTGGCAGGATCTCAGCAGGAGACACTGCAGAGCCTCTGAGAGGTCAGTAATAAATTTTGGACACAACATCCCCCAGCAGGGAATATCCAAGGCTGGGGCTGGAGATAGGGAGGAGAAAAGCCTTCCCAGTCCCTCCATGCATCACCACTAGACATACCTGAGATGGATCCAGGCATGATAGATGTTGCTAACCAAGTACATTATTCACCAGGCTAATGAGGACATGGTTTACATCTTAGCAAGGAGATGTAAATAATGCAACAAAACAAGCCTGGGGTAGGTGGGAGCACTGAAGGGACTTGAGTTCCCAGCTCTGAGGTAGCCCAGAAGTATCTGCACCATCACATTGGCTGGGATGACATCCCCACAACACTTGACTCTGTGGGTTTGGACCCTATGGGTGCTGTTCACCAAGCAGTAGCCAGAGGACCTGTCCTGCTGTCCTGGGACTAGTAGCAGAGCTAGGCTGAAGATCCAGATCTGCAGTGTCCTCAGGACAAAGCAACCAGTTCATGAACCACTCTCAGGGTCCTGAGGAACTGACTTCTCAAACCCTAGTCCTCACCTCTCTTCCTGCCTTATATATGTGTGTGTATATATAAATATATATATATATAAGACCTCTGCTTTTTGCTCTGACTGTCTTGACACAGGATAAGAAAAAAAGGGGGAGAACTGCCCTGTGATCCCCCATACAAAGGGTATTGCTCTTTCCCTGCATCCCTTCCAGGGTGGAGCTCCTGGGTCTCTCTTCCTGGTGCTGTCAGCTCACGGAGCCCCAAAGCTCTGATGTTACCTGCAGGACACTTCCCTTCTACAAGGACATGCCCACCACACAGCTGCATCTGGCCCTCAAGGCTGGAAGAGGAGACTCATCTCATGCCCTCCCCTCTTCCTCTCTATCCTCCTCTTGCTCCCAAGGCTGGATACCCAAGGAGAAGACAATTTAACACCAGGTGTCTCTCTACTGATGTTCCATCAAGGCGTGGAGCACAAAAGGCTTCACTGATTTACTGAAGCTCAGGGGTTTTGCACCTCAACAAGAATTACAAACAGAATCTCACCACAATTTCAGCAGCCTGGCGTGGAGCCCAGTGGTGCAAAGTGTCAGTCACCTCCTCGCTCCTGAGAGCCTGAAGGGCACCAGCAAAACTGCTAGAAATATGGTTAAATCCCATTTCTTCCTGTAACCATGGCACTGGTGTGAAACCAAGGAGAAGGCTGAAGGATCAACCAGGGGGTGCAGCAGCTCTGGGGGGACAGGACACAGAGCCAACCATGTACCCCTGCCTGCTGCCAGGGGAACTTCCAGCTGTTGTTGCAGCCAGCATCTGGAGAAGGTTGAGATCTGGGATCCCCAGAGTTTCTGAGCCCCAAGGGACAACCATCCTCCTGCTGGAGGTCCAATTCTATAAGTAGAAGCAGAGGGATTAACACCCATGAACAGGCTGGAAACCTGTTTCCAGGCAGGGAATGAGGAGCTGACTCTGTGCTAAGAGGTCAACTCTGGGCCATGGTGGGGACCTGCTGGGGACCTGGGTGGCTTTTGCACAGTGTTGCCATGCCTGATTTGGGATTTCCTCCCCAACCCCAGGGGAGCATCCCTACACACCTGCACTTTGGAGTCTGTTGGACCATTGACAGCCCTGGCCCACGGCTCAGGTGCTCTGCCAGAGGAACATCTGTGCTGAGCCACAAGTTCACCAGCAGAATCTGAAGGTCTAGGGAGTGTTGTGGATGGAAATCTTAGCTGAAAGCCCAGGTTTGGCAGCGACAGGGAGGGGAGGTGACTCCCTAAATCCCTCTGTGGGTGCTGATCCCACAGCAGGGGTGTCATGAAGGTCTTCCAAACCCCAACAGACTTCATATAGATGTCCAGCTCTTGGACTCTCCACCCAGCAGCTTCTCCTATTAGCTCCACTCCCTGGCTGTCAAGGGCAAGAGCACACACTGAGGTCGCTGACAGATGCTGAGGTGACATTTCTATTGGATTTCCCTCCTCAGCTGATTGAAAATAATTCAGTGTTGATGAGGAGGCTTCAGCAGAGTTTCCTATTTTTCAGCTCATTCAGTTAGGAAAATCTAATTGGCTTTCCATTCCTCCCAGGAGGGGAGGACAATTAATTTCCTGACAATTAATTTCCAGTGAATTTGATAAAGTGGGGAAAATTTCCAATGTGTTACAGTCCTACAAACCATGTGAAAAGAGCTGGGAGAGAAGATCCTGTTCATGTCTCACTGGATGGCTGCAGGATGGGTTGATCTGGGGGGTGAAACACCAGTAAGTCCAAGGTGGAAAGTGATGTTAGGACAGTAACCAGCCTCAGGAGAAGTTTTGGTCAGGAATTGTATTTCTCCAGGCACAGGAAGAAGGGAAAGTAAAAGGAAATCAAGTATCCCAACCCCAACTACTTGTGGGTCAGCTTGTTTTAACCAGTGAAACAATTTCTTTCCTTGACTCTGAAGCAGCCCACAAAGTCAACCATGTCCTTGGGCCAGTAGGTCATGGGAGGTGATTGTCCCCCTTCTCTGCTCTTGTGAGTCTTGTGAGACCTGGAGAACTGTGTTCAGTTCTGGAGCCCCCAACATAAGAAGGACATGGGACTGTTGGAGCAAGTCCAGAGGAGGCCACGGAGATGATCCAAGGGCTGGAGCAGCTCTGCTCTGGAGACAGGCTGGGAGAGTTGGGGTGTTCAGCCTGGAGAAGAGAAGGCTCCAGGGAGACCTTAGAGCAGCTTCCAGTGCCTGAAGGGGCTCCAGGAAAGCTGGGGAGGGACTTGGGACAAGGGCAGGGAGGGAGAGGATGAGGGGTCATGGCTTTAAACTGGAAGAGGGGAGATTTAGATGAGATCTTAGGAGGAAATTCTTGGGTGTGAGGGTGGTGAGAGCCTGGCCCAGGCTGCCCAGGGAAGCTGTGGCTGCCCCATCCCTGGCAGTGTTGAAGGGCAGGTTGGATGGGGCTTGGAGCAACCTGGGCTGGTGGGAAGTGTCCCTGCCCATGCAGGGGGTTGGATCTAGATGGTTTTCATGGTCCCTTCCAACCCAACCCATTCAATGATTCTGTGATTCCATGATTCCATGATAATAATCTGATCTCTCAAATTAGGGCAAGAAACCTGTGTTCTATTCATTATTAAATCAAGAAAGTATTGTGACATCATGGAAATGGTACCTTTGATGCCAGCCTGCACAAACAAGCTTTGATGATGCACGGGATGGTGGTAGAAATCCCCAGTGGGGCCTCCAGCACACAGGACAGGAGCCCAGCCCAGAGCCACCATTATTCAGTGGGGATTAAGTCATGAAACACACTCTGAGAACTTGGATGTTGCAAACAAGGTGCTGGAAGGATTTCTTCTCACTTCTCCACCAGCAGCTTGTCAAACCAGCAGCGTCCAGCTCGTTAACATTTTTTACAGCATTTACACAGTGGTTGCTCTTTTAGTGCCTTTTAAGAGAATTCTACTTGGCCAACTCTCCCTCACCTCCCATGTGCTGTCACAATAATCTGACTCTGTGTGGTTTTGAAAACCAGTTGCATTTTATGAGGGCTTAAATCTGGAGTCATCCCCACTGGGGACTTCCTTTAACTGTGCTCATCATCCCCCCTTCCCCCACGCAGGGGAAATGTTTTCAAAAGTCAGGTTAGCTTGCTGAGATGTCCTTATAAATCCAAAGCAAAGAGGCCTGAGATGTTCCTTGGGGGGCATTTGTTCAGTGAAAGGAGTTTGGCAGCTCAGCAGTTGCTTTGCAAACACGCTGCAAAGCTTGGAGGTTCTCCTTGCAGCTGGAGGAGGGCTGGGAAGGTCTGGATTATCCCCTGCAAGGAAAGTGCTGTTCTCACAGGTGTTGGGTGAGTCCCTTCACAGGCTGAACAAAAGGTCTGCAGGAGTGGGGCCCTGACTCCAGCTGTAGGGTCAGCTCTTGGGAGATGTTTGGCACTGGTCACTTCACATCAGCCTGCTGCCTCCAAAACGGATGAGAATTTCCCAGTCCCTGGTGGTGCCTGTAGAAACCTCTCCCAGCAGAAGTGAGGAGTGCAGGTGACTGACCGAAGTGCAAGTGACTCTGCCAGGACAGGCATGTGAAATCAGGTCTCCTCCTTCCTGCCCTTGGTAGAATCACAGAATCATAGAGCCATTCAGGTTGGAAAAGCCCCTTGGGATCATTGAGTCCAACCAACATCCCTGCTCTACAAAGTTCTCCCTAAACCATCTCCACCAACACCACATCCAAACCACCCTTCAACACACCCAGGGCTGGTGACTCCACTACCTCCCTGGGCAGCCTGTTCCAGGGTCTGAGCACTCTTGCTGGGAAAAAAAATCTTCCTAATGTCCAGTCTGAACCTGCCCTGGTGCAGCTTGAAGCCCTTCCCTCGACACCTTCTCCCACCACCTTCAGCAGTGACTTGGTCAAGCCCTGGGAGCTCTGGAGCACTGAGAGTTAGTTTCCACTAAGGACTTCAGTGCTTGAAGGGAGCAAGCAAGACAGAGAGGTGCAACCATTAGATGAAATGACTAATAGTAGCAGGCAGATCCAAACCAAGCTCCATGAGGATTCCTGACAAGCAGAGATGACCAGCAGCCCAGAGTGATACCAGCACAGAAGCCTTTTCCATCCCCATGACCACCAGCAAGTGCCATCCCTCCTCCCATGGACCTTTCCACAGTGTGTTGGTCCACCTTGGCCTGTGGCCTTGAAAATGGGTTGCAGGGAAAGCCCCAGAGCTGGGTGGTGCTGAGGAACCAGCCCCTCTCCCTGTGACAGGCTTTCTCTGGTGAGCACGACTGCTGGGAGGCAAAGCCAGCTCCACTCTGGAGACCCTCTAGCTGTTAGCTAAGCATGAATAATCTCCTTTGCATTTAGTCACATCTAACAGAGATGAGGTGGGAGGCAGCTCTGGGTGCTCCTTCAGCTGCTCTTAGAGGTAGTTCCTCTCCATCCAATCAACTGCTGTTGTGTCAAATATCCTTGCCCCAAGAGATGTATGAGCACGGTTTGTTCAGCCTCTGATGAAGGTAAATGAAGCCCTCACTCAATTTCTGAGATCCAATTGTGCTAAAATCTATCAATTAACTAAAGACATTGGAGCTTGCTAATGTCAGACTAATTAAAACATGCTTCAAGCACTTCCTATTAGTTATTCTGGTGCTTATTAGGTGTGGAGGAGATGTATATAAATAGACAGGAGCTCTCCACTAAAGCAGGAGAAAACTGTTGCAAAATGAGGCTCTGGTGGGGTGTTTGGAAATGAATTTTGAGAGATATTGTTACTTAGCAAAAGAGGCATTTGATTTAAATGCCAGCTGTATGATGGGAGCATCTTGAAACCTCCCCAGGGGATGAAGGGCTTCTTGCACCAGGCACTGTATGAATAACATCCTGTCTGAACTGGGTTTTCCCCAAGAGGCAAGGCCTGGCACAGGACTGAGGAGCCCCCCTGTCTCAGACACGCTCCTGAAATGCTCCTCTCTCTTCTTAACAAAGGGGAATTCATAAAACAAACACCTCACTCTTAAATAGCCAAAGCTTGGGCTGGTCTTAGCCCTGGTGAGCCTAGCTGTGTGCCCGTGGTGCATCTCATGACAACATTGATCACAGGGCCTGGAGTTCCTTGTCCTGGCTCTGCCAGCTCCAGGACCTACAGCCCAGACATCTCACCCCATCCAAAGGTAGTTTGGGAGACTAGGCTTGGAGACATCCCAGCTGGGAGGAGGGAAATGAACCATAGAATCATAGAAGATGCTGAGTCGGAAGGGACCCATCAGGATCCTCGAGTCCAACTCCTGTCCCTGTGTAGGGCACCCCAAGAATCACCCCATGGGCCTGAGAGCATCATCCAAAGGCTTCTTGAGCTCAGGCAGGCTTGGTGCTGTGACCACTGCCCTGGGGAGCTGGTTCCAGTGCTCAACCACCCTCTGGCTGAAAAACCTTTCCTGATACCCAACCTAAACCTCCCCTGATTCAGCTTCTGCCATTTCCCCCAGTCCTGTCACTGGTCACAGCAGTGAGGAGATCAGGACCTGCTCCATCTCTTCCCCTGGTGAGGAACCACAGACTGCCATGAGGTCACCCCTCAGCCTCCTCCAAGCTGAACAATCCAAGTGACCTCATAAATCATCCCATCCAGTCTGCACTGACCACCAGGGCTGCCCCATCCCAGGTGCAGAATCCAGCACTTGCCCTTGTTAAACTCCATGTGGTTGGTGACCCCCCCATCTCTCCAACCTGTCCAGGTCTCTCTGCAGAGCCTGCCTGCCCTCCAGGGAGTCTAGAGCTCCTCCTAGATTTGTATCATCAGCAACTTGCTTGGAGTTCCTTTGAGTCCTGCATCCAAGACATTGATGAAGATGTTGAAGAGGACTGGGCCTGTGGGACCCCAGTAGTGACTGGTCACCAGCCTGATTAGGCTGCTCACACAGGAGGAAAAGGTTATGAAAGTCCCAGCCACAAGATTTTCCCTTCTCTGGTTTGACCAGAGGATTTATCCATGAGAACTCTAGGAAAATGGGTGGTCTTGTCTGTGCTCCTGCTGTCAGAAAACACAGCTACAGTGCTCTGAGCTGCCTGGCAAGGCTGAACTTCTCGCTCTGACGGAGCAGAACGAAGTGTCAGACCTGGAGAAGCACCCAGAGATGACCTTTTCCATAAGAAGGTAAGGCTGTGGTGTTCAAATGATCCAGCCCAACCTCTTGGCTGAGGCCACTTACAATGATGGGGTTTTCTGAACCAGCAGGTGAGCCCCGGGCAGCAGGACCGTGAGCTGGCAGCTCCTTATGACACACCCCCCCAGGGGTCCCCATGGGTTGGAGAACGTCTCTGCTCCCCCTCAGTCATTCAGCATCCTCAAAGAGCAGCTCTTTAATCAGGCATCTGAAATAACAAATGGAAGAGTTGTCTGGGGAAGATGGACTGAAAGTTAAAAAAAGGAACTTACTATGAAGCCTTAAAAATAGAAGAGAACCCGCCCGTGAGTCCCTCCTGGAGGTTGTTCTCTATCCAGCAAAAATCTCAAGGGATCAACTCCCACTAAATAACCATCTTCTCTGCCAGCCAGAAACTTCTGCTCATCACCTCCCCCTCAATCACCCTCCTCTCTGGCCAGCCTGAGTCCTCAGTGTCTCTCCTCCCCTCTGCCAGCCACAACTGGTCCTTTCACTTGAATTTCCATTCCCAGATTTTTCTCCAAGCAAAAGTTCCAGGGCTCCAGTAAAGGAAAAAAAAGCCTGCAGACTTCTAGAGATGTCCAAAGGGGTCTTGAGCAGCAGGATCCTACCCAAACCAGGCACAAGCTCCCAGGTTTTGCTTTTACTGCCCCTTAAAAACTGCCTCCAGTTTAGCAGGAATCAGGAGGGTTTTTTTTTCTTGAAACAACTGCAGCTTTAGGGGATTCACTGTGAAGGGAACAGAGCACTGGAATGGGCTCCCCAGAGAGGTTGTGGAGTCTCCTTCTCTGGAGACTTCCAAGACTTGTCTGGATGCCTTTCTGGGTGATCTGCCCTAGGTTTTTTTGGTCCTGCTCTGGCAGGAGGGTTGGACTCAATGGTCTTCAGAGGTCACTTCCAACCCCTGATATTCTGTGAGTCTGTGGTTATTTCCTCCTGTTCCCCCAGGCTTCAGAGGGCAGATGTAAAACCTCACTGGGCACCAGATGACCCAACCCTCTGTCCACCAACTGAAAACCAGTGTGCACCTTGGTGGTGTGGTTTTCCTCTTCTCCATATTTCCTGGAAAGGAGCTTGGGGAAAGACCCCAGGCCTGGCAGGTCACCACAGCATGACACCACAGCTTGGCAAGTCCACCTCCCATCTCTGTCCTGACCCCACAGTGCCCATCTCCAGCCTTTGGGTCCTATAGATATCAAACCATATTACTTCCTGGATACCAAGACCCAGTGGGACAATTTGTGTGTCATCAAATAAAAATGACTCAGCTATTCCAATGCAAAAGAGAATCAACCCTCCAATCTTCTGTGTCTTCCCCTTCCCATCCTGGACACCTCTGCAGCTGCATTTCTGCTCTGTCCTCTCCTCAAGGAAGGACAAAATCACATCCCAGCACAGTCGAGGGGCTCTGGAGGTGAGCAAAGTATGATGATGAGGAAAGGAGAAGCATTAAACACATTTCTTTCCCCACTATATCTCTTTGTAAATCGTTTGATCTGGCAGTCTCCAGGACATTTAGCATGGGAGATAATCTTTGCCGTTTGGAGCTGGTGATAAAGAAAAACTGCCTGTTATCAGCTGACCAGCTCGTCCCAGCAGGACACATCCTATCTTGGGCACATCAAGGCAGATTTCATTATTAAAGAAGTTGTTTGTTTGCCCTGATCTACTTGGGGGGGGAGAGAGGGGGAAGAAAAAAGCAAGCCATTCCTTTTCTTTTGTTCTCCACAAGCAGCAAATCGGTGTTTCTGCTCCGTCTTCGTTACCTGCTCACTAATTGTCGCTGCTGAGTGCCTGGTGAGGCACCATAAAGGATGCTAAAAGCTTCCCTGCTCCTTCTTGCAACACCATCTGCTTTTGTCTTCCAGGCTGATGGAGGTAAGGGGCAGGGAGGTATAAAGGCAACCTCTGGCTTTCTTTTTAATGCATTAAGTAGGAAAAAGGAACTGGCCTTTTGCCCGTCCCTCTGTTGCCCTCCCTGTCAGCTGCAGGGGTTGATTTATTGGGAGCAACATCCTAGGGCTGGAAAGGTGGGAGATGCCTCAGCTCCCCCAGCTCCCTGCCCTTTCCCTTGCCCACAGTCAGGAAAAAAAAGGTGACATCTGAGCTGGCTCAGAGGTGGCTGGGGAGCAGGTATTTCCTTGCAATGTCCACGTCCCCCTTCATTTCAAGAGACAACACAGGTCTCTCAGAGGTGTGAAACAGCAGCTTTCCTACAGAAGAAAGTCTTGGGTGTGAGGGTGGTGAGAGCCTGGCCCAGGTTGCCCAGGGAAGCTGTGGCTGCCCCATCCCTGGCAGTGTTGAAGGGCAGGTTGGATGGGGCTTGGAGCAACCTGGGCTGGTGGGAGGTGTCCCTGCCCATGCAGGGGGTGGGACTGGGTGATCTTGAAGGTTCTTTCCAACCCAAACCATTCCATGATTCAATGAAATTCAAACCACTGTCACTGAATACCCTCAAAAGTCTAAATGGTGGAGATCCCAGAGTTGTCCTTGGAACCCAGCCCCTGCTCTGCTATCCCTTCCTCTAGGAAGGGCTGTCAGGCCCTGGCCCAGGCTGCCCAGGGCAGGGGGGGAGTCCCCATCCCTGGAGGGGTTTCCAAGCCCTGGAGATGGTGCTGAGGGACATGGGGCAGGGGTGGCCTGGGCAGGGCTGGGGGAAGGGTTGGGCTTGATGATCTTAAAGGTCTTTTCCAACTGAAATTATTCTGTGATCTTATTTTAAAAGGAAACTAAAGAAACAGCTCAAGCAAAACACCTAACACTCAGAAACTCTCCTGGTTCAAGCACAGACACTATGATTTTTGGGTCATGCCAGGTAGCTCCCTGTCCTCCCCCACTACCTCCTCTCCCCCACCCACAGCAGCTCCTCTGGGGTCATCGCTGCCCTGCAGTGATCTGGAGAGCACCCCTGGGTGTCAGGACACTTGTAATGGCCTCTCCAGTGCCCCATGGGTAGAGGGTTGCTGCAGCCTTGGCTGATGAGCACCTTTTCATTACTCAGTTACCTTGAAATGACCTCTAGCTCGGGCGAAATTCAGGTAAAACGCAAATAAAGGTGTCACCTCCAGCATCCAAACATAAGACAACAGAGCCAGAGGTGTTTGTAGAAGACACGGGTGAGGGAATAAAGAAAAACCTCCTGATTCATGTAGCCTCAGTCAGTTCAAAACTGAGCAGACTCCCTCTGTAACCCCTCCCTTGTTGGAGACTTTTCCAGACCAGGCAGTGGGGAGGATCCATCTCCCTGCTGCCCCTCCTGCCCTCAGATCACCTCTTCTGCTGGCAGAGACATACTGGGGCCATGTGTGTCCATTCCCATGCAATGACACCCAGGGGGATCTTCAAGAAGCCACCATCTCACCAGCTTTGACAGGAAGAGAACCTTTCTCTGCTTCACTCACCTGCATAATGCAAAGCCACAACACTGCCTGCAAGAAACCTTCTACCTCATGGGCACATATCCTGCTGGCTGTTTAATGCAATGATTTGTAGCTGCTGGGATTGTTTGCATGCAGAAACCACTTATCACGTTCCTTTAACAAGCTCCTGTCCTGCTATTTAAAGGAGGGAAGTTGTGGTAGGAGATGTGAGCCAGCTGGGTGATGTGTGGTGGTGATAGGATCCAATGAACAGTCTGCTGAAGCATTCCTAAAGTTCTGCAGCTCTGTTTCTTGAGCAGAATGTCAGTGATTTCCATGGTAGGATGGGAGCAGAATTATCCAGCAGTTCCTCTTGCCAGGTAAGTTTACTTAGACCAGATCTGCAGGAGCTCCCTATAAGGCAAGATGATGATGATGATGATGGTTTCTACCTCTGACATGATCCTTTCCCCAAAACTTACCTTGTGGAAGAGGGAGAGGCTGCCTGCAACTCAATGGACCAAGAGAGAAATCCCAGGGAGCACCAGCCATGGTGGGAGGAGGGGGCTGCTCATGTTTCCTTCTGCAAGTCCTTGGCAGGGGAGAAATTTGGTCTGAGTTTTAGCAGAACCAGCTCTTCCAGTTCTCCATTTCCAATGACTTAGCACTGATGAGAGAGGATTAAATAATAATAATAATAATAATAATAATAATAATAATAATAATAATAATAATAATGAGAAAGGCAGAATCAGATTGGAATGTTTGGATTTTATCTAAATGGAACACTTAAATTGATTTAGCCTTTCTTCTTATTATTGTTTTGCTACAGGCAGTAGCACAGGGTCCCCATTATTTTTAATTGGCTTTGTTCCTCATTAGATTGAACACAGATTGTCAACCAAGAGAATTTCTCATTGAATGCAAATCCAGGCACCAAATGTCCAGGCTCCAGCAGTCCTGGACAAATGCTGATTTTTTTTCTAGACCTTTTCTACAGGGGGAAATATCTCCCCAGGGAATTCTCTGTCCTCTCAGATAGAGGGTAAAATATCTCCCCAGGGAATTCTCTGTCCTCTCAGATACAGGACACAGGGCAAATTGTCCTGCCCACCCATCACGGGGATGGATGCAACCTCAAGAAAAACAGCTCCTGGTTTGTGGAGGGGAGGAAATATGCCTGAGCAGGGCTGGGAGTGTGTGAGGGACACATGCAAATCCCAAAGGAATGTTTATCAGCGCAGATGCCAATTGTCTTGAAGCAGGTAAATAATGGGAAATGCTTGACTGCTGTGGTAACTGCCTATTCATATCTGCTGATGCTCAGGAAATGTTGTCACAGAGCAGGAATAGGCAGCTCTTTGCCTCCAATCCTCTAAAATAGATCAAAAATACTCCGAGGCAGAATTCTGGAGCCACTGGTGTCTGCCATGGCCAGATATCCATCAGTCCCATCAGGCAGTCCTGCACTGCAGACCAGGACAAGGAGTTTTATCCAGCTATTCTCTGCTGGGGGGGTTATGTTTTTATTTCTTTTTATGTTTCTTAAAGCACTTCCTGTCCTTGAAAAGCAGGGGAAAGGATCCAAGAAGCTACAAAAGGTGAGGGAGAAACACAGGGAGAACACTTCTGTGAGGGGGATTTGTTGAACTCCAGAGATGGGAGGGAGAAGGACCTCAGAAAAATGGGAAAAGATGGGTATGAGGATGTGGGTCTTATTTGTTTACAGCAACTCGGAGGACTCTGAAATAGGACTCTGTCCATGCAGGGTCAGGCCTGCCAAGGGGGGAAAGGGAGGCAGGAGGACCCACCGTGTCCCTGTGCTGAGGGAGGAGCAGAGCAGCCTCTGCCAGCTGTCTGGAAAACAGTGGCTTTTTGGAGGATGCAGAAAAACTTGGGAAAGATTTGCAGCTCTCTGGGGTGGTGCCACGTGAGGGTGAAGCCATGAAGGTGACTGAGCCTGACTTCATCCTTCAATACCTGAACCCCTGGATGGGTTGCTGGTACATATCCCCCCATCCTGCTTCTCTGTAACGTGTCCCCACAGCTCGTGTAGGAGGTCTCCATCCAGGATGCCAGCCCCTGGCAGCTCCCTCCCATTGCACCCAATTATCCCATAGGATTTGGGCACCTCAGGGGACCTGCTCAGGCTCTGGATACTGTGAGGACTTTTGCACCTCCTCAGCCACAGTGTCTGCCTTTGGCCAGCATGAGGACAGCCTGAAGCCCTGCAAACCATACCTTCTGCTGCCAGTCAGGATGTGTCAGTGGAGGTCTAGCCTCTGCAGCACAGAAGCAGCCTAGATCCTTCCAAGTGTCTCCTCAGAGGCCAGCAGCACAGCTGCCACATCTCTCACCACCTTCACTTCCAGGAACAACCACTTTGGAAAGGAGAGCTGTGAGAGCAGGACAGCAACACCCAGGCTGCCTCCTCCACCTTGGACATCTTCTCCAGCTTGCTGGTGACACTCGTGGGTCCTGGGCACATGGTGGCTCAGCCAAACTGCTGGGTGGCTCTTCATGCTCTGACAAATCTATCATTTCCAGCCCTCTCTGCATCCACCCCTATCATGCTCCAGCCCAGACACAACAGCACTGGGGTGGTCCAAGCTGCTGCCAGCTCTTCAGCATCTCTGCAGTGTTGCCGTGGAGACCATTAATTAATCACCATCTCTTGCCTGACCATATCAAGCCCCGAGAACAAGTGAGATCTTCTCCCTTCACCTTCATCACACTCCAGCATGACAAAACCCCAGGGACAGACAGTCTGCAGCAAGAAAGCAGGCAAAGCCCTGGGCAGACAATGTTTAAATGACTTTATTTTTCTTTTTTTTTCTCCTTTTATAAATGGGCACAGCACAGAAATAATTAAAAAAAATAGACAGTACCATTACAGTGCTAGATCCATTGGCAAAGGTTATTTTTTTTATAGTCCTTTTTTAAATTATTTTTAAAGTTTTGGCCATTGAGTAAGAACAAAAACAATTAACAAACATTTTATTTTATTTTTGTTTTGTTTTTTTTTTTAACAGACACTATGAAGCAATTTCAGTACTAAACTCTAAAAGAGTTATGTACATACAAAAAAAGGTTCTGTTTAAGATAGGTTTCCTATTAAAAATATTTACATGCATTTTTTTTTTTTTTTCCCCCTCCATATTCATTGAAAGGTCAAACACTTGTTGTTTCTTCTATTGTTAAAAGATTTTTCATTCTTCTGTTGGGGATTTCAATCAGTTCCAAAGAAAAAGCAGAGTGGGGCTCATTTTGTTGGGCTTTTCTTTTTCTTTGAATGATTTCAATCTTCTGGAAAGGGATGTTCTTTTTGGACATTTATCAATGGAATTTATTTTTTTTTTAATTTTTTTTTTAAATTATTATTATTTATACAAGAACATTTCATGTTTATTTACAGAAGAACCAATGGGTGGTGATTTATCCTGGAGACACGGTGGTGAGTGTTAGTGAGGGAGAAGCATGTGATTTTTAAAAAGTAGTTCTATCAAACTGCCATGGGTTTATCTTTTTGCCTAAAGTCAGCAGTTCTGTCAGGTTTGATTGTCAGCTGAATTTTCATTGCTTGGACCAGAGGATGATCCTCCATCCCTGGAGGTTTTTAAGGCCAGGTTGGACGAGGTTCTTGTGCAACCTGGTCTAGTGGGAGGGGTCCCTGCTCATGGCAGGGGGGTTGGAACTTGATGAGCTTTAAGGTCCCTTCCAACCTTAATGATTGATTCTATGACCCAGACCAGAGGTGACTTATGCATGTAAAGTCACTGGTGCCCATGAGATCTTTGGATGAGCTGTCTGGAAAGTGGGGTGACAAACAAACCACCTGGGGTGACTATTTCCCCTCAACAAAACTAAAAGAGTAAAAAAAAAAAACCCAACCAAACCAAAAGAAGTTTGTACACTCCAGGCTTAGCTTTCTCTCTAGAGACTGGAGGTGGGTACGTGGTGGAGCTGCAGGCACAAGGTTGGTGGGACAAAGCAGAGTGGCCTTGGAGCCTCAAGGTGTCCCAGCTTCCCACCAGGCTTCTCATCCCTAACCCTGGCAGACCTGGAGCCACGTCCAACAGGGCAGGATCAGGGCAAGGAGGGAAGGAGGGAGCTGAATCCTGCAGCCCATGGCCCAGCAGGGGGTCTGGGGGGCTGTTGAGTCCAGCACATGGATAAACCCCTTCCCCCTCCAACCTCCTTAGGTGCAGAGTTTACACGGAACACGCGCTTTGCACACACGCGTATATACATATATACATATATATTCATTACATACACATATATATACATACATACACGCACAACACACCCAGCCCTGGGTGCCCCAGGAGATGCTGGTTCTTCTCATCACCCTTTCAGTGGTGAAAACTCAATGTCACTTTCAGGGGCCACCAGAGCCTTGCAGGAAACTGAGCCCACGAAACATTTTTTTAATCGTAAAAAAGGGTGGTTGGGGAAGGGAAAAGAGAGAATTTTTAAAAAAAATCCATTCTTGTGTTTAGCTAATGGGTTTGTTCCTGTTAAAGCCTGTTGAGGTGGCTTGTGGCAGGGGTTGGATGGCTCTGAATTATGAGTCTGAGGAGCAGGAGCCAAGGTTTGAGTGGAACGAAGCAGCTCCTGCCCAGGGATCTTTGGCACCCACCAGGCAAAATGGAGAGGAAGTGGGAAAGGAAGAGGGGAAACCAGCACATCCCACAGGCAGCCCAGAGCCATTGCCTGCCCTGCAGCAGGATCCCTTCCCCACACAGGGTCCTGCTCCTTAGTTTTGAAAGTTCCAAAATCAAAGAAAAGTTTGGAGAGAAGGGGGAAATCCCTGCCCTGCAAAACCTGCCTGGGGCTGGGTCCTGCTGCTGGCCAGGGCCACCTCCATCCCCTGCCCTCCCCATCCTCCTGCTTCCAGCCCATGTCTCGGCTCAAAAATGTTTTCTGGTCCCTTTGGTCCCCTCCTTCTGCTTCTTCTTTATTTATGTGGCCCAGGAATTGCTGGTTAATTGAATATTCTCCACAGGAAATCACAGCAGAGCCAGAGCTGGGAAACGAGCACAGCTGGGTGAGGAGCTCAGCCCACTGCTCACAGCTGGGGATCACAGCTCTGAGAATTACACAGCTGGCCCGGCCAGCTCTGCCTTCAGCTCTGGTGCATTACACAGGGACACAGCAAAAAAAATGGAAAAGCCCATGGAAAAGCCCTCCACTAGGTCCACAGATCCAACCACGTCCTCAGGGTGCACAGCTGGAAGGATGAGCACATCTGGGGCACTGCACCAGCTGGGAACCTGCAGCTGATGATGGAGGAGATCACTGCAAGGCTGGAGAGGGGCTGGATCTGGGCAGAGGGCCCAGGTGCCAAATTGGTGCTTTGGAAGGGGAAGGTGTGGGAGATTCTCCAGCTACCACGGGAGTGCATTTTCCTAAAAACTTGCTCTGTGGCCAAATCAACAGCTGAGAAAAGATGCTTTTGGTGTCCCCTGCACTTACCCTCCATGCTTTCTCATCTCTTCCACATCCATCATCACACCAGGAACCCCCATAGCCCCAGAGGGTTGCAAGAGGCACACCTGTGCAGCAAAGCCTACTGGGGGGAGCAGCTGTGTCCCACTGCCCACCAGTTGCCTCCCAGTTGCCTCCCACCACCCCCAGCATGGCCAGAGGCCACAACACACACACACATTCACCTTTTTTTGGAGCTAGGCTTTCCCAAAAAAGCCACAGCTCACATTCAGCTCCATCCCACCACCCAAAGGAGGCAGAAGATCAGCCATCCTCCAGGAGGACAAAGCTCTTTTTTAATTCCAAGCTTCAAGTCCAACCACTAAGCCAGTGTCCCTGGGGAGATGAGGCCACAGGAAAGGCTCCTGCATGATTTATGATGAGAAAAAGGTGGGTTCCAGGCCCAAAAGAGAGTCCCCTTGAGCTCAAATCCCCTCTCCAGGCAAAGAGCAATGCAACAAATGCATGGAAGCAGCAGATAGGCAATGAATTAAGACTTTGGTTGATTCTGATTACCAGTTTAATTACCTTCACCTTTTCTTGCATGCTGTCATCTCCTGCTTTTTATTGCTGCTGCCCAATCTCCTCCTGCCCTCCCACTTCCAGCCTTCCTCACTTCTGAAACTGTAATGGATTTAAGTGCCAGGATTACAACTTAACACCAGCTGAGCAAGCCGAGGTTAAGCTTGACTGAATAAAAAAATTGTATTATAAAACTTCAGACTATTAAATAGGGGGAAAAATGGAACACAGAAGATTAGGGAAACAGCTAAGAAAAGCAGCATTTAAAGATTAAGCTGGGAGGGTTCTTCTTTAATGCAAGCTCAAAAGATTAAGTCCACGTTCCTCCAAAAGATGGTGATTTGGGATGGCCTCGATACTCGCTATGCCCAGCTCATTAAATCATGAGAATTTCTTGTTTCTGCTCCTCTCCACCAGCTGGGGCCCTCTGTGAAGTCCCAACAGGACCAAAAAAATCCCCAAACCCATGGCTTCAAACTGTCCCTTTTGAGCAGGTCAGAGAAAGTGACTCTTGGAGCCAGGTTGGCATCAGCCTTCTTCAGGCATGTGGTTGCCCCTTCACAGCATCTTCACCCTCTGCAAGATCAGGATAGATGCAAGAAAGGGACACACACACATTCTCTCTCTGCACCATCTGCCTTTCATCACCCAAGACATCCAACAGGTCCATCTTCTCCAAACTAGAAGAACCAAAACGATGACCATTTTGCCCCCATGCTGCACACCCCAAGGGAGCATAGCCCAAACCTTCCATCTTCCCAGCCACCAAAGCCCATCCAACCATCATATGCATGAGCCATGAAAATTTACAGGGATTTCTTTTCATATACATATATAACTGTGTATGTATGTATGTGAGATATATGTATATATATATATTTATATATATATATAAATATGCTTGGCCTCTGGAATTCCTAACATAAAGAAGTGCTGCTGTCTTGTAGTCTCCACCAGGGTCATAAATCCCAACACCCACTCACACCCTAAAGGAACAAAGTGTCACTGTGTCTGTGCAGGTTAATTCACGATGCAAGAGAGTCAAAGCAACTGATATTTCCCGCCCCCCCCCCTTTTTTTTCCTGATTAAATTGCTCTGAGATGAAAGCCAAGGTCTCCATGGGACACCATCGAGTTTGCAACCATCAGGCAAACAAAGCTCCTTGACTGCATGGCAAACAGGGCTGCAGCTAATTAAAAGCCAGCTCTTTGCAATAGCTAATTGCCTTTTCTGTGCAGAGAGCTTGCTCCAAAAACATCTCTAGCCTTTCTGGAAGGCACGGTTGGGCTCTGGATCGGGACCTTGGGTAGCCTCAGAGGGGAACCAGCTGCACCAGATGCGTGTGCATCACATGCACGTAGGTGATGGTGATTTCCAGGATCTATTGCTCGCAGATTCCTGGGTGCCCTGGGGGTCATACTGGAATTTAAGTAACAATAAAAGAAACACAAACCATCGATCCTGGGTCTTGCAAAAGACAAGTAGCTGCCAACCTGCCCTGGGGCTGCTGGGTGGAAAGCCACCGCTCTGTCTTCTTCACCTTCTGGGTGCCAGTGGCCAGTGGGGTCCCCTGCCCAACCCCGAGGGGACACAGTATTGCCTCCACTTTGCATTTCTTTCCTTGCACTGCATCTCACGCCTGGTAGAGCTTTGTCATCCCCTCTGGAGGAACTGGGGAGAGGATTTAGCTTCTCCACTTCCAGCTCCTCTCCCTGCCAATTCCCCACCAGGCACCATCCCGCTCCGTTTCCCAACCAGCGCCGTTGGTCACTCTGCACAAGCTGAGTTTTATTGGTCACAGTGAACACCCAGTGAAAGCAAAGTCCCTCCTCAGCCAGACCCCTGCAGGTGGCCACACACTGTTTCTCCAGGCTGGAGGTCTCTGGCTGTGCACAGCAATGCAGGGAAGGAGGTGGTGGCAGGAGGGAAGCAGTGTGAGATACCCCAATGCAACTTCTTGCTGCTCCACGAACTCTCCGAAGAGCTGATCTAAAGAGGTTGTTCCCAGCCTACTGGCCATGTTTGTAATCTTTTTTTGTTTGTTTGTTTGTTTGTTTGTTGTTTCTTTTCCAAGAGCAAACCCCGGGGCATCAGGTATTCCAGCCCCTTGTGCTTTTTTTTCAAGGTTCAAAGCGGATTTGAGGGTCGCATCCTCTCTTCAAACAGAAGCAGGGAGCAAAGTTGTTCCTGCAAAGCGACCGACCCCGTTCAAAAGGAAAGTAAAAAATAAAAACAAGAGTGAGGGAAACAAACCTCCCTCCTTTCCAAAGAGAAGCTGAGGGGGCGGGAGGGGGGGGGGGGGGGGAAGAAAAAGGAAGATAAATCCAAATCAACCACCCCTGTGCCCCAGAGCTGGTAGAAGGTGTCCAGATCTCAGAGTCTGCTGTGTTGGTGGGAAAAGCCCAGTGACCTCCAGCTGCTGTGGGCAGCCCCACCTGGGCTCCTCGCCCTGTCCCTCCCACTGCAGCAAGGCCAGTGGTTCTCAGGTGGAACTCTGCCATGCTCTTCATCCTGCTAAAGACGTGGGTTTTCTCCTTTAGCTGTTGTGGGTTTTGCTTTTGTAAATTCGCAGTCTGATCCAAAAGAAACAAAAAGAAGAGAGTGAGAAAGAGAGAGAGAGAAAGAGAGAGACTGGATGGAGCAGAGGAGGAGGGAGAGTTTGGAGAGGGGAGGGAGCGCGAGGCACGCTGGGTTCTCCTTCTACGCATAAAACTCCTCCTGCTTGTCGGGCTTCTGGTAGGTCACGTTGGCTTGCTTGGGCTCCTCCAGCGTGTAACTGCCCTCGTCCTTCTTCTTCATCCTGTAGATGAGCAGCATGACCAGGAAGGCAGCAAACAGGGCTCCCACCACACCGCCCACGATCACGGCTGCAAGACAGAGAAGGGACGTGGCCGTCAGTGCAGCCCTGGGACAGATAATCTGGGGGGGGAAACGTTCTGGATTCCAGCTCGGTTTGGGGTTTGCAAGCTTGGAAGCAGCTTTTTTTCCTGAACTCTATGGTTTAAGAAAACTGGAAAAGAAGGTGAGGGGGTAATACAACCACGTGAAGCTTCAACAAGCTGCCGAGTGCAGCAATGCTGAAGGGTTGGTAGGACCCAAAGGTTAGGTAGAGCCTGAAGGGTAGGTAGATCCCAAAGGTATCTACTGCACAGCTTCATGGTGGGCAATGGAGTGGCAGGAAGCAACCCAGGCCAGAGAGATCCCTGCACAGGCTGTAACCTCATGGACTGCCTGCTGACACCCACCACACTCCACTGAAGACCACAAGAACAGCAACTGTTTACTGTTCCACAGTCTGCAGCTCCCTTCAGCTGGTGGTGAGACACTGACACCTTTGCCCCACCTCTGAGGTCCCTCTGGCTGGGACAAGTGGCCCTCCCAGATCACCTCTCTCCTCCCTTGCCATCAGAGGTGGCCGGGTGGTGTCCAGCCAGTCCTGCAGCACGTCACCCCACTGACATCCCATTTTTTCCTGGAAACCCATCTTAGCACAAGCAACCTGTGCACAGCTCTGCACTCTCCTGGCAAAGACGTGAAGCCCCCTGGAAGCCCCCCTAGCACAGACCTTGGATTATCCTAGACTCAACACCCCCCCCAAGTGCCCTGCCAAAGATCAACCCTCTCCTGGAGCCCAGCCAGCCGTCTGTCCCCCCCAACCCCAGGAGCTCTTCCCACACCAGCCCATGGCCCCCAGACTCACCTATCAACACTTCTTTCCTCTCCAGAATGTTTTTCTGGGGGAGCTGAGCGGCCGAGTTCCCCGAGTCTATCGTGTTGTCGATCAGCCCCGACTCGGGGTTCCTGCCCAGCCCGGGCCGCGGCGGCGGCGTCACCACGACCATCACCTCGTTCCCCAGCTCGGGACCAGTCGTCTCTTCCTCCTCCCGGATCTCAAAGTCCCCACTGGGGCCGCTGCTGACCGGGATCTCCAGCTCATTGTCAAGGCCTGTCGTCACCTCCCCTGGCTCCATCTGGGAGAAAGGACAAGATGGAGCAGGGGACAAGGACCAAAGGGGGGTTCCTGCCTCCAGCAGCTCTGATGTGCCCAGAGGAAAGACATCACAGTACTGGTGACAAGGTGGCCCTCTCATCAGGGAACATGGGGGGATAAGGTTGGGGTGTCCCTTCCCTGTGACACTGACATGGGCAGTTATATTGCAGCAAGTAACACAACCCCCTCTCTTGATGGTCACCAAAAGACTGAGGTCCATGGCTGAGCAGGACCATTCCTGTCTGTCCCCATCCCAGGTGCCCTCAGGATGCACAAACTCACCTCTTCACTGCAGCTTACCCTAGAGAGAGGCCCACAGCCCTGAACCTCATCTGGACTCCCTGGTCCCAGTGTAGATCAATGCCTGGATGAAACATCCCAACAGTGCCTCCTCACTAGACATGGAGTGGTGCAACCATTTGTGCTAGAGCATCATAGCAAGTGTGAGGATGCAAGATGCCCTTGGATGAGTCCCAGGGGGTCCTTCCCCTCTCCCTTTTCTCCCTTCAACCTGCTTTTTTGGTTGCAGCCTTGTGGCACAGGGCAGGAGCAGGAAGCTGGGTCCTTTCTCACCAGGACATGGAGCCAGCCCAGCTCCCTGCTGGACTGGTCCTGGCTTGGTCCTGGACCAATCTCCCTTGGCAAGGAGGTGAACCCAGGTTGGAGAGCAAACATGGGCAGGTGAGCCATCCCCCTCCAGCCCAACCCTGACCTGCCCAATGCCTCCTGTACATCCCCACACCTGCAGCTCCCTCAGGGACAATTCCCCCCTGTCCCAGCACCCCGACCTGCCACACGCCCACAGGCTGAGCTGGGCTGCACTGAGCACCCCCAGGCAGAACCCCCCCAGGATCCCTCCTTCGTAGAGTGAATGAGATGCTACAAATTGGGATGAGAATCGAGCTCGATGGGCTGAAGCCTGAAGAGGGGATGGGGAGGAGCCCTCTCCATGTCCTGCTGGCCCCAGGCCAGGCACAGCTCACTGCTTCCCACGAGCAGCATTTTTGTGACAGAGATTAATTGAAGGTCAGGGAGAGCCCGGAGCGCTGTGCATACGTATACGTAGGCAGAGAAGAGGGACTAGTTTAGACAAATCACTCCACCCTTCAGTCAAAGTGGTTTTCAAAAGGCCCCTGAGGGGCTCTGAATGAGAAGATGGATCAGCGGGTTAAGTCCCGTGTTCAGGACACCCAGTGAGCTGGAAATGCACCATCAAGCTGGAATTGTGGAGGGTTTGGGCCTCCCACTGACAGGCTGCAAGTTGGGAAGTGGTAGGATGAGCCCAGACACCAAAGCCAGGGGAAAGCAGTGCCCCCCCCCCAGCCCTGCTCCCGTCCTGCCTGGGGAATCTGCTCTGGAGCAGCCAAGCACGACTGAACTGGGGGCAGCAGGGACATGTGCTATACCCCTGGGTGCCCCTGTCAGCTCTCACACCACCATGCTCAAGCCTTCACCCTTCTATATCCCCCCCTCCAGCTCCACAAATGTTCTGCTGGGAAGAGCCCAACCTGGCTCAACCTCCCTCTGAGCAACTGGCTTAAGGGCAGATCAACTCCAAAGGCTTCCCATCACCATCCCTTGGCTTCAAACATGGCCCACGAGCCCTTTAGCAGCTGAGAAGGGCTCCTGCTTCCTACCTGGGGGGCTTCTGTGGGTGGCAGCGTGGCAGGAGTGGCTGGCAAGGCAGGGCTTTTTTCTGTGAGGTCTGCAGTCCTGGAGGTGGTTGGTTTTGGCAGGGACCGGGGCTTGGCCGTGCTGGTGGGGACAAGGGGTGAGGTGGCCACCTCTGTTGGTGTGCTGGTTTCAAGGATGGAGGTGGTAGGTGTCTCCAGGGTGGTGGCCCGGGTCGTGGCTGCCTTGGTGACAAAAGGGGGCAGGAACCTCCGGGTTGTTGTGGGCTTGGCAGTGACCGTGGTGGTGCTGGTGGTAGTGGTGGCTGCAGTGGTGGTGGCCGTGGTGGTGGTCGTGGTGGTGGTCGTGGTGGTG
Organism: Apus apus; assembly: GCF_020740795.1. Lineage (NCBI taxonomy): Eukaryota > Metazoa > Chordata > Aves > Apodiformes > Apodidae > Apus > Apus apus. Next base: position 2,093,517 of record NC_067302.1, on the reverse strand, counting down.
GTCATGGTGGTAGGGGAGTCACTGACAGTGGTAGTGGTGGTGGTTGCTTTCCAAGTGGGGATCACTGGCGCCTCTGTCACCCTGGGGATATACAAGATGCTGGTTGTCTGCTCGGGGGTGGTGTCCTCAGCAGGGAATGGTTCAAAAGGGGTTGCCACAGGCTGCACTGAGGTGATGGGCAGGGTGGCTGCCGTGGTGGGGAGCGTGACAGACGTGTCCGTGGTGAGGCTCACTGCTGTCTCCAGCCCTGATTCCTGCTCGAAATCTGCAAGAGGGGGAGAAGAGCCAAAGGTGAAGCTGCTGCTGTCCCAGTATTTCCCAGGGCTGCCATGCACCCCGCCTCACCCCCAAAAAACCCAGAGTGGTTCCAGGCTCAGCAGAAACCAAGAGCTGTAAATTCCCATGTGATGGCCAAAGCACCTCTCTGGGGTCAATGAAACCTTGAAAACCTGGCATTTTCTGCTGGGGAAGGGCTAATCCTGCACAGGAGGGCCAGGAGATGGAACTGGGAGATGGAGTCACTTCAGCCCAACCTTCAGGACGACCTTTGCGTTTGTCTATGAGAGGGCAGGAGGGCAGCTCTGGAGATGATCCCCATCATCCCATGGCAAGCCCCTCTCCAGCCTCACCCACCCAGCCTCCCCAGGAGCCCCACAGCTACTTACACCCCGAGCCAGAGCCCGAGTAGACATCATCCAGTTCATCCTCCCCAAAAGGGTCATCATCCCCAGAGCCCTCCAGGTCCACGGGCCTCTCATAGTTCTCGTTGCGCCAGCGCTGAGCCTGCAGAGGAGCAGGGAGAGACACGTGAGCAGCTCCAGCCCCACCAGCCCCAGCCTGGTGCCCACACAGGCATCCCCCCAGACAGTCCCTGGGGGTCTGTGTGCAGGTGAAAGGGGACAGGGAAAAGCAAGACCAAGGGAGCAGGAGGGCAGGCAGTGCTCTCCAGCCCAACCTCCAGGAGTCATGGGTTTGTGTATTTTTTTTCTCCCAAACCCTGTGCTGCTGCAGGTCTTTCAGACACATTGACATGTTGTGGAGACTTCATGTTGATTCTGACAGGACAAGGGGTTATGGCTTTAAACTGGAGGTTTAGGATTTAGGTTAGAAAATAGGAAGAAATTCTTTGCTGTGAGGGTGGGGAGAGCCTGGCCCAGGTTGCCCAGGGAAGCTGTGGCTGCCCCATCCCTGGCAGTGTTGAAGGGCAGGTTGGATGGGGCTTGGAGCAACCTGGGCTGGTAGGAGGTGTCCCTGCCCATGCACATGCAGGACTTAAAGATCTAGATGATCTTTAAGGTCCCTTCAACTCAAACCAGTCTGGAATTCTCTGACTTCCCATGGAAAAGAGAAAAAAAAACCCCAACAACTGCTTTTAGAAACTGTTAGAAGAATTATCAGTTTGGTTCTCCAGCTCACTTCAGATGATTTTCCTGCAATTCTTGGCTGTGGTGGGGAAAGGAACACACCCTGTCTGCTTCCATAACTTGGAAAGTCTCAATATTAAACAGTATCAGACTTCAAAAATTCCACTGCTTCACAGCTCAATCTTGAAGAGCTCTTGCTAGTAGGGCTCTTAAAACATCTTGTTTTGCAGATCAAAGTGTCTCCCTGTTTGTATTGCAAGGAAACAGTTTGACACTTCATTACAACCCAAACAAGGAGGCTTTGATCTGCAAGATAGCATCAGATGTTTCCAGATGTAACAAGCCAGGTTAGTGCTTAAATTGAAAATAAAAGGGTTGAAGGGTCCCCTTCACCTATTAGAGCATTTTGCCTCTTGACAACAGCTTCAATTTTCTTTGTTTTCATTAGAGATTGGAACAAAAAGGAGTTTTGAAAAGACAGAAGATGCCATGACATTAAAAGTTGGGACTTCACTCACATTTCGACCCCCCCATCTCCCCTCCTGAAGCACATCAGCTGGCAAGGGAGAGCAAATGGGTGAGATGCTCAGTGCCGGGAGGTGTGAGGACACATCCCTGGGCCTGCAAGCCAAGGAGATGTCTGCTGCACAAACCCTGCCTATAGTCACTGGGGTCCTGCAGAGGTACCACTCGAGCCACACACCCACGGGGACAGTGTGAGCATGTGCCTGGGGACAAAAATCTCTCAGGAAGGTCAAGGGCCATTGGACTTTTAAGTGTCTGTCTCTCCTGAAAGTGCTGCTGAGGTTTTTCAGGCTGGATCTATTTCTTCATTTCTCCCCTATCACCACAGCCACTGGTCCTGCCAGTCTCCAACCCACCACACGTTTCCCAAACCACTGGGAAGATTCAGTCTTTGCCTCAGAGATAATGCAGCCTCCTGGAGTTTCAATTACACAGTCACCAGCAGCTTTCTTGAAGAAATCAGTTCTCCACCAGAATTAATCCCCAGGGACCTGGGACTCATCAGCCCCTTGCGGAGCCACAGAGGCTAAATCCTGCTGCAGCACAGGCTGGGGAAGGGAGAGAGGTGCTCTGGATGTGGGAGTCTGTGCTGATTTGTAAATGATTTCAAATAATCCTTTTATCTGTGGAGGAACAGGCTTCGATTCCTGGACACGAGATGGAAAAAAAAGTAGGGGAAAACATGCACCAAGAATCAGTGCAAGAGATTTTGCTGAAGAGGTGACATCTCACCTCTGAACTGGTGTGCAACAGCAAATGAGTAAAATGCAATAATAAGTAGATGCTCAGATGGGATCTGCTGTAGCCCAGGAGAAGGCAATGGATAGAAGTAAAAAAAAACCAAGAGCCACCTTTGGTTTCACCATGCAATTCTTCCATGACCTCACAACCTTTGGGGCCAAGTCCCTCCTGGGTCAGTAGGACAAAGCCATGGAGCCATGGAGCTCACTCACTGTGACATGGCCCATCCAGGACTTCTCTGTCCCTGTGCCCAGTGCAGGGAAACCAAGGACTAGGAGATGCTGGGGGAGAAACAGGGGCTGGTTCAGTGTCTTTTGAAGTCTATTGGGCTGCCTCACCCACAGGAGCCCATTAAGCAAGAGCCAGGCCACCAAAAGGGATGGGAGGGCAAGGAAAAGTGGCAAGGTTTGAGGGGTGGGAGGAAGAAGCATTTGGAGTTGCTCTTATAGGCCTTTTGGTTTTTTTTACACCAAAACCACGGAGGGTCACAAAGAAATGAGGAGAACACTGCCCAGGTGCCCCCCAGACCACCCCCTGACCCCTGCCAGCTAACCCAGGAGAGCTCCCCAAAGGCTGGATTCTCTCTGCATGACTGGCAAAGCCTCCCTCCAATGGGAGCCACATGGCCCAGCTCCATCAAGCCCATTTCTCCCTTAGATTGGAAACAGACAAGGCAGCTCCAGCCACCAACTCCCCTTGCTTGGATCAGGAAACAAAAATGGAAGAGTGTGGCCCCAGCATGTCACACCAGCCCCATCCATCCATCCATCCATCCATCCATCCATCCATCCATCCTTTCATCACAGGGTGGACATATTCAGCAGAACCAGTGCTTGTTCCAGGTCTGCATTGCCCAGGAGAACAGCCAAGAGGGACAGGGCTGAAGGCAAAGGGGTAGATGCTGGTGAGAACTGTCCAGTCCCAAATCCAAAAGCAGACCTTTCCCATGAGGATAACACTCCCATGTTCTGCTCAAACAACCAAGCCCAGCAACCCCTTGACAGCTCATGGCCAGGTCCACAGGCACCACTGCAAGGCTCCAGCATCCTCCCAGGTCACCACCAGTGCTGTGCTCTCAGCTTCCCAATAGGATGCAGGAGTTTGGAGATGGAAGCCCTTCCTCTGGCTCTGTTGCCTTCCAGATCCACTCCCCTCCAGGCTGAGGGAACAGGATCTGTGCTGCAGCCCCACGGATCCATCTCCTGGAGCCATTCACTGCAGCAGCAACAACTTCACAACAAGGAAACACCTTGCAGGGCCAAAACTCACTCTCTGGAGACAACACCCTGGATGAGAGACACCTCAGCCCCACCTGCCCCTCACACGCCTGCCCGTGGGACAGCAGACGTTCTCAGCCAGGTTTTGCCCTTCGTAGATTCCCAAGGATTGGCAGTGATTGGTGTTTACACCAAGAAGGCACTAGGACAGCTGGTGACCATGCCCTGCTGCTGCATGGCCAGCTCAGGGCATGCAACTCCAGCTCCCACATGGCCACGCACCAAACTGCTGTTCCACTGCACCACTCACAGAACTGCAGCATTCCTGCTGCTCAGGGGAGGTGAAATGAGACCTGAGGTGGGATGGCAGAGAGTTTCCCTTCTCCTGCACGTCCACAAGTCTCCCGAGCTGCTTCTGCATGTGGGGGGAGCTGGTGACACAAAACCACGGCAAGCAACAAGAGATGCTTTGCTCCTCTCCAGCAACCTTCATCCTAGGCTTGTATCTGCCCTGGGATCCTAGGATTGCATCCTAGGATTACACCCACTCAGAGTAAAACCCTAAATAACCCCCCAGCCAGTCCCCCCTGACTGCAGCAAGCACAGTCTCAGCCCACCAAGCTTCATCAAGGTTGAAGGATTTGTGAAACATCTCAGAGGGTTCCTGGTGTAGCAGTGGGGTGTTTGGGACGTGTCTCTTCCCAAAAAAGCCTCTGTGCAGCTCCATGATGTAAAACCTCCTCCTGGCCAGGCTGCCCCAGCTGCAGCCGGAGTGGTTTGGGGTCAGACTCCTGCAATAAATCTTGGGGTCAGTGTTTATTTAGATTTACTGCTGCTTAGAGGGTGAGTGCTCCAGGTGAATGAAGCCCTGCAGCTGGGCACAGTCCCCAGCCTCCCCCCAGCAATGAGGGGGCACGACCAGCCTGAAGGGGAGAGGAATGGTGATTTTTCCAGCCTGGGAAATCACAAATCCTGCAGGATGGCAACTCCCACCTCCCAACCTGGGTTTGCTTCCACATCCATAACTGCCTCCTTGCAGCAAAGACACAGCTGGCTGGATCCTCCAGGGAAGCTGTGGCTGCCCCATCCCTGGCAGTGTTGAAGGACAGGTTGGATGGGGCTTGGAGCAACCTGGGCTGGTGGGAGGTGTCCCTGCTCATGGCAGGGGTTTGAGACTAGCTGATTTTTAAGGTCCCCCCAACCCAAACCAGTCCCAAAACAGAAACTTCCCCTAGATTTTATCCCCAACCCAGCAGTCTCCACATGCTCTGAGTAAAGTTGGAGGGATCCTGCTGGAAAGACCTCTGGGTGTGCCAGATCTGTCCTTTACAGTCCTGGGACCAGGGACTGTCCTGGCCCTGCAGAAGGAAGGTTGGGGCTGGGAAGCCTGTGCAGCCCCTCCACATTGCCAGCCCTAGGTGAGAGTTTCCACATCAGGAAATCCACAGTTGGGATGGGAAAACCTGCTTTCAGGACTCATAGCATCCCAGTCTGTTTGGGTTTGGAAGGGACCTCCAAGATCATCCAGTCCCAACCCCTGCATGGGCAGGGACACCTCCCACCAGACCAGGTTGCTCCAAGCCCCATCCAACCTGCCCTTCAACACTGCCAGGGATGGGGCAGCCACAGCTTCCCTGGGCAACCTGGGCCAGGCTCTCACCACCCTCACAGCAAAGAATTTCCTCCTCACATCCAACCTCAGTCTCCCCTCTTCCAGTTTTAATCCATCCCCCCTTGTCCTCTCCCTCCCTGCCCTTGTTAAATTCCCTCCCCAGATTTCTGCAGGAGAGGTACTCCCAGGTCCTCCGTGCATCCCTTTCCTGGGGCCATGTGGGCAGAGGCTCCCATGGGGAGAAGGAAAGCCCAGCAGGACACTGGGTCTGGCCCCGGGGCAGCAGAATGCTGAGGGCCACGATCTGCTGGCTCCAGCAGAGGGCCAGCAGCTCCCTGCAGTGCAATTCCAGCTTCCCAGCTAAGGGCTCTTAGCAGGGGGCTCCCCAGCCAGCTCAGCCCTGCTTCCCCCAGCCTGCCTTCAGTAGGGAAATTAAACCAGGGGTCAAGGCAAAGCTGCTGGAGGCACCAGGGCCCCAGACACCGGCTGGGCTAGGGTGTGGCTTTGCCTTTGGTGATGTCCAAGTCCATAGGTGCTGGTTCTCTGCTCAGGACTGTCCTGCAGAAGGGGAACGGTTTGTGCCACGTCCCTGTGGCTCAGCCCATGAGCTGGTCGCTGCCACACCAGCTGTAGGAGCAGGCCAGGGCCAGGATCCAACTCTGGCACCATCCAGACCCCAATTACCTGCCCTATTTCTCCTCCTCCAATGTCCAAAAAGGTCACAGATCTGCTGCTACAAGAGCAAGCCCCAGTGCAAAGCAGCCTCCATAGGGCAGAGCCAGAAATTCAGATCTCAATAAGCATTCCCCCAGGGCTCTGAATGACCCAAAACAAGAGCCAGACCCGAAGGATTTGGCTGCCAGCAGCTCTGGAGGTGACATGGCTCCTACTTTGTGCTTGGATAAGAAAACACATCCTCAGCTTGATCCCAGAGGAGCCTTTTGCTCCTGCAGCCACCCCAGGGCTGAGGGAGGTGGCAAGGGATGACACCCACCCAGCAACTCACTGTCCCCTTTGCCACAGCTTGGCTGGACCTGCTGGGAACAGCAGCCAAGGGGTCTCAGCAGCACAAATCACCCCCAAATCCTGTGCTAAGAGCCTTGGAAAGTGAGCTAGAGCTCCAGCCCTTTGGCCCTGCACCATCAGAGCTGAGCAGGGAGATTAGAAAGGCTTCAGCTCCTCTCCATCATCTATCCAACTTCCCCAGGAGAGCAGACGCCACATCCCCCTCTCTTCTCCTCCTTTATCAAGATGTGAGACACCAATTTACAGTTTGAAAATGTCAAGCTTGGGTAAAGGGTCCCACAGACACATTCAGCCCTCTCACGTGGAGTAGCTCTCCATGTACACCAGAGGAATTCATAGGAATACGGATTATTTTGTTTGGAAAAGACCTTTAAGATCACCAAGTCCAACCCTTCCCCCAGCCCTGCCAAGGCCACCCCTGCCCGATGTCCCTCAGCACCATCTCCAGGGCTTTGAAACCCCTCCAGGGATGGGGACTCCCCCCCTGCCCTGAGCAGCCTGGGCCAGGCCCTGACAACCCTTTCCATGAAAAAATTACTCCTAATATCAAATCTAAACCTCCCCTGGCAAATCTGGGTACTTAAAAGATGGGGAAATCAAGGCGTAGAGGGGACCTGCCCATCACATTCCTGTGTGGTACAAAGATGCTCCTACAGACCCCTCTACATCTTTGAATGTGTCCCTGGGGCCAGGGACCATCTGGGTTGGGTCTTCCTTAACTCCCTGTTCACTTTTGCTTGCCTGTTCCTCCTTCCCTAGGCAGGCAGGATTAGGGTGTTATGTTTTGAGGGTGTTCCCACTCTGTGGCTTTTGCAGAGACCCTTCAAATTCCTGACACCTGCCCCAAACCATGAAAGCCCAAATCTGCTGCTGTGGCAAAAGCAACACTCACTGCTGAGTGTCCAGCTTTCACCTGGGGTGGAGGGAGCTGTACAAATCAATCCATCAGTAACCATGGGAGGAGCTGGGGAACCTCCTAGGGATGCTCTCAGGCCCTTCACCGGTAGCCAGCAGCATGGCAACGGTTGCCATGGAAACCATCTCCTCCATGGTGACGCATCCATCCCTGGTGCAGGGCGATGGGTGGTGGCCTCCAGCACAAACACCTGGACTGGGTCTGGAGTCCTGCAGAAGCAGGAATTAACCAGCCTCATGGTGTGGGCTGGAGGGGGAGACGGGGAGAAGGGCCATCCCAAATGCACTGGGGAGCTCCTGGAGGAGATCTGGGCCAGGGGAGAAACCCCAGTTCAAATCCCAAGTCCTGTTTCTGCAGGACTCTGTGGAGGGTCAGAGCTTCTCCCCATGCCCCAGCAGCCCTGGCTCCAAGCTCTCTGCCCCAGTTTGGGTGGTGGAAGTGACTGGAGGCTGCGGATGCTTCAGGCCCTCCTGGCTGTGGACAGAAGCTTCTGAGTTTTTCCCTGAGGGAATCAAAAAGGAAATAAAAAGAGCTGAAATGTTCCTAAGGCTTGGTTGGTGCCTGGATCTCAGGGGGGTGGGGATGAGGCACAAAAAGAAGAGGTAACATCCCTTCTGGTGGAACATGGGAAACGTTCCTGGGTGGAGCAGAGAGGAGTGAGCCCTGTCAGGACTGCAGCCACCCTCAGGGCTTGGGACTGGAAGGCTCCCAGTGCATGGCAAGCTGGGGATTGAGGCAACTTTATCCCGTGCTGTGAATCTCCATGTCCACCCAACAACCTCCAGCACAACTCTGGGGCATGAGCTGGGGCCAAGGCAGGATGCACGGGGAGAGGAGCAGCAGGGAACCTGCCTGCTCCACATCCCAACATGGGGACAATTAAAGAGGAAAAGGAGGATTGGATCAGTGTCAAAACAGCCTAGAGAGCAGGACAAGATGGTGCAGGTGAGCAGGAGGACCAGCTTGCCAGCCCATCCCTGCCCACCCCTTGGTGCCAAGCACAGGTTCTGGCCTCTGCATCCCACCCCCTGCTCATCCCAAACACCAAAAAGCCAAACCTAAACTCCCGGGGCTCTGTTTGCATCTCAGCCCAGTGAGACAGCTCAGGGCAGCCCAAAGCCCTGCTCCCAGCAGCAGATCCACAGCCCTGCACACTGCCAGGGTGAGGGGAGAGGAGAGGAGAGGAGAGGGTGGGCAGGAGACAGGCCTTGCCAGGATGGAGCCACCCAAGTGGTGGTGGCAGAAGGTCAGAGCAACAGCAACCTGAGCTGTGTCCTCCTAGAGAGACTCTGAATCCAGTTGCACTGGAAAGCTCAGAGGGAAGCAGGCAGGGTCAGTGATCCATCAGGGGCTGAAAGCTGTTGTCTCCAGGTAAATGCATTTAAACTGAGAACATATCACAGGAAAAATTATTATTTCCATGATTTTTTCCACCAGATCTTCTCAGTCAATCACCCCTTGAAAGCTTCTTTTTCAGTGTTTTTCTAGAAGAAAACCTTTATAACTCACCCCAACACATGATTTAGTGATACTATAAACAGTTGAAATAACACTAACTTGCACATCAAGTTGGAATGAAAACATTGCTTCTGAACCTTAAAGACTCCACAATTCTATTTCCACCACCACAAAACAAAAAAAAACCAACAACCAACCAACAAAAACATCCAAACAAAAATACCCAACAACAACAAGACCACCACAAAAAATCAAAATCACTGCATTTCCAGTCTTGGATCCAAGGCTGCGAGTTTAAAAATAAATCTGTTGAAAAGCTGCTCCAGACAGCATCTCAGTGTCACCAGGACCTGCTGCTTTGGGAAGGGACCCCCATGTCCCAGCATGGTCAGTCCCAGCCAAGACTGTCATAGAATCACAGACTGGTTTGGTTTGGGAGGGACCTTATAGGCAATCAGCACTGGTACCTCCAGCCTGTTCCCATCCAAAGTGCCCACGTTTCAGTACAGTCCCTTGGTTTAGGACCTTCTGCTCCCCCAGCTCTCTGCCTGGAGGTCCCTGGCCCCTCCTTGCCCACACCAGGCAGGATTAGGCTCCCTGAGCCATCTGGTCCCCACTGGAGCAGACCCTGGCTCAGCTCCCTGCAAGCCCTGAACCTCCTGCAGCCCCCTGCCCATGCTGGGAACAGCCCCCCCACAGCACCCATCCCAGGGACAGCCCAGTGAGGGGCTCACCCACGTGGGGACAGTCACCTCAGGACCTCCCATGTGTCACCTCTGCTATGGAGGGACTTGCTGTGCTTGGCTTGAGGGAAATGCTTTCAGACTGTATCAGGTAGCAGGGATGGATGCCACCTTCAAAGGTTGATTTTTGGATTCAGGCCTGTACGTGCTCATGGAAACAGAGAGGGACACACCCCATGGGCATCTGCTGCCAGTGAGAAGGAAGATTTGGACCAGACCTGCCCACCAGGTTGGGAGTATGATGGAGAAGCAGAGAATCCCAGACTGGTTTGAGGTGAGAGGGACCTTAAAGATCATCCAGTCCCAACCCCTGCCATGGGCAGGGACACCTCCCACCAGCCCAGGTTGCTCCAAGCCCCATCCAACCTGCCCTTCAACACTGCCAGGGATGGGGCAGCCACAGCTTCCCTGGGCAACCTGGGCCAGGCTCTCACCACCCTCACAGCAAAGAATTTCCTCTTAATGTCTAACCAAACTCTCCCCTCTTCCAGTTTAAATACATTACCTCTTCTCCTCTCCCTCCCTGCCCTTGTCCCAGGTCCCTCCCCAGCTTTCCTGGAGCCCCTTCAGGCACTGGAAGGTGCTCCAAGGTCTCCCTGGAGCCTTCTCTTCTCCAGGCTCAACACCCCAACTCTCCCAGCCTGGCTCCAGAGCAGAGCTGCTCCAGCCCTTGCATCATCTCTGTGGCCTCTGGACTCTCTCCAGCAGCTCCATGTCCTTTCTCTGTTGAGGGCTCACGGACTGGACACAGTTCTCCAGGTGGGGTCTCACAAGAACAGAGCAGAGGGGGAGAATCACTTCCTTTGACCTGCTGGCCATCCTTCCTTGGATGCAACCTCAGATATGGGCCTGAGAACTGATGAACCAAAGCTGCTTGAGCTGAAGATGCCCCTGGCAAAGCCAGAGGGGCAGGGCTAGAAGACAGTTCCATAGCATGGCAGGGGGTTTGGGGCTGCAGGAGGCTGGTGGAAACCAGAGAGATGATGCTCACAACCAGCAGAGATCCCACTCCCAAGACGTGGTGTGAGCAGCAGCTGGTTATTCTGTGTAACTTCATTCTTTCCCAGATTAATTAAACCCCTGAATAACATCTGCCTAAACCCCAGTGTGTGTTTTTTTTTATTTAATAGGCCCGTTATTTTATGCAAGTAAAATAATCATTAACATTTAGTAAAGAGCAGCAATTATTCTGGCTTGGTATTGGTCCTGGGCTGCCAAGGCAGGGACTGCTGCAAGGAGCCAGGCTGGGAGTGGGGACATCCCAAAACCTGCCTTTGGACACGGGTGCTCCTCAGGATTTAATCATCACTCAAGGAATCAAACAAACTGCTGGGCTGAGGAACCCCAGGACCAGGCTCAGCTCCCCAATCCTGCCTCTGGACACATGAACTCATCAGTATTTAATCATTGCTCAGGGAATATGAGGAACCAGGTACCCTGGACCCCTCTCAGGTCTTCAAACAGCATCACCTCCTCATTGGGACCATCTGTCTCCACCATCAGTTTTTATCCCCATCCTTCAATGGACCAGTGCCAGATCTTCCCCCCCACTGCACAACAAATATCCCCGTGACACGACTGGCATGAAAAACAGCAAATCTCCCAACATGGATTGTTGCTAACACCTCATCTCCCAACACACTCTGCTTTTAACCTCTGGGGAGGTGGAGGGGACAAAAAAATCACCACACCAACAGAAATCCCCACGGAAAACAGCAGCTGAAGAGGCACAAAGGAGCCCAGGGAGGCTCCACCACACCCTGACTGGGATTGCATCAGGCTTGAGGTGGCTTCTGAGGGATGGCAGGTCCCCCCCTGCCTGAAGCACCCCCAGGGACAGCTGGTTTGGGCTCCTGCAGTGGTTCAGAGTGTGGCTCTTTGCCCCAGGGCTGCGGGTTGGGGTGGAGCTGGAGAAGCCCTTGGCTGGAAGTGAAGCCCCAGGCAGATGTCAGAGCAGGGCAGGAGGTGTCCCCAGTCTGGGTGAGTTGGTACAGGGGCAAAGCCTTGCCAGAGCCAGGCTCTACAGCCCCCTTGGTACCTAGGAGCAGGGAGATACCCACTCACCATAAAATCCCAAACCTCCAGTGCCCCCCATCCTACAGACATCACCCCCCTCACCCAGGGAGGCAACCTCCATGGGATGGAGCTGCAGGCAGGGACGGGCAGGGCTCAGGCAGCTGGGATGCCCACACCAGCTCTGTTGCTTGCCCTCCTTCTCCCTGCTCTACCTGGCCAGGCCCATTGCTTTTCTGACCCAAAGGACCCACCCTGCACTCCAGACTCATTCATTCCCCTGGGATCACACATTGCCATGGAGAGGCAGCTCTGGGTAAACCCCCCCAGCAAGCTGCCTGCAGACCCTGGGCCACTGGTGGGTCTCAGACCCCCCAGCTCCACCCACCATTTCCCTCCTGGGCTTCAGGAGCTGCCACCACCAGCAGGAACATCCCCCCCAGTCATCACAGAACTGATTGAATTTGCTCTGCTCCATAATCTTATTGCAGCTTAACATGCAAAACTGTCTCCAGCTCTTCTCACCTTCCACAGAGGCACATTTCAGAGCTTGCTCCAGTCCCTGAGACTTGGCTCTGTAAAGAGCTGCTAAATATGATTTTATATATATATATATATATATATATCTTTTATTATTATTTTTTCCCTGACCTCCCTTGAGGTCTTGGCACAGGGGCTGCTGCTGTGTCTGTTGAAGCCCTCCCTGGTGGCCTCCTGGCAGCAGGACATTGCTAATTGGCAGCTGGGGATTCACATGCTCCCGGCTCCTCCATGAAGACCTGGCAGCACTGAAAGGCCCTTGGGAGCCCTCCCCCTTCCCAAGCCAGGGGGACAGGCCCATGCTTCATACCCATGCCATGGAGGTGGAGTTGGGCCAAAAGAAGAATCCTCAGTGTTGTCAAGGGGCAGGGCCACATGCCCAAGTGACACACATGGGGGACAAGTCCTTGAGTGCCTCAGTTTACCTGCCTGTGAAATAGGTGTAAATAATGCAGGGCAGGGGAAGGGGATGGGCAGGGGCTTCTCACCCATCCCTGGGACCCCAGGGACCACAGTGCATCTCTGCAGAGGGACATCCACACCTCACACCCCTCTGACCCAGCAGATCATGTTTCTCTGCTCCCCCAACAAAGAGAGAAAAGCTCATTTCCAGCCACCTTTACTGGAAAGAGAAAAGCAGAAATTGGCATCTCAATGTCTCAAAGCTAGGAGCAAAACAACCCTCAAGTACTCAAGAGCTTTTATGCCAGACCTGAGATGTCAGAGGAGCTCAGTAGAAAGTTTTGCACACCCAGAGATTTGTCCCATAGAAAATTAAACCTTGTGAAGAGGAGCTGCACATGGGTGGGAAAGAACCAGGGTGCTGCACCTTGCTGTAAAGATGCCTCCTCTCCTAATTACTCTCCTAATTACACATGAGAGGCACTTGGTGGGGACCTGAAATTATTATTCCCACTTAACCTGACAGCTTCATGCATCCTCCTGCCTATGGCCCCTCAAGGGTAGGTGACAATAAATGGCTCCCTGGTTATTTTAGCCACCTGTGGGGTTTCCTCCAGCCCCAAGAACTGGCCTGTTCTTTTTGAGGGGTCACCAGAAGTTCAGCCTCTCAAAGCCACCTGCAGCCAAGCACAAGTCCCACTGAGAGCTGGGTGGGTTTTCGTGACAGCTTGAGCCCCTCCACCCACTCAAAGCTGCCCAGCAGATGGTTGGGCTGGATCACAGGCTCCCCGGGTCACCCGAGGGCAATGCCAGTCTTTCCACAGGCCCACCAGCTCCTGGGTGAGGTGTAAATATTTCCTCTCTCAGCTTCAGATAGGGAAAGAGCTTCTTCTTTCCCCTTTCCACCCTATTTGCTGCCAATTGGAGCCCATTTGCTTCCCTTCTTCACGGCCAGGGAAGGATGGACATGGCAGCTGCTGACAAGCCACCACAGCCAGAGAGAAGCCACCATCCTGCACATGATGCCCATGAGCCCCACAGGGCAATCGGGTCTCTCCACACAGAAACAGAAATCATAGAATCATTAAGGTTGGAAGGGACCTTAAACTCATCAAGTTCCAACCCCCCCTGCCATGAGCAGGGACCCCTCCCACCAGCCCAGGCTGCACAAAACCTCATCCAACCTGGCCTTAAAAACCTCCAGGGCTGGGGCATCAACAACCTCCCTGGGCAACCCATCCCAGTTCCTCACCACCCTTAGAGTGAAGAACTTCTTCCTCGTATCTCACCTCAATCTCCCCTCTCTCAGTTTAAAACCAGCACCCCTTGTCCTCTCACTGTCTCCTCTGATGAGAGGCAGTTTTTCTTCACAACCCCAGTGGCAGAAGCGGGGGGAGAGGATGTGGGGGAGATGGAAATAGATGCCGGGATGGTTTGATGCCCAGCACAGGGGACACTGGAGTCCTTGTTCTCTGCCAGCCATGCTGCACAGCCAGAGAGAGGGAAACCTAATCCCACTCCCTCCCTGCTCGGATTTCCCAGTTAAAGCCCTGGGGGGGCAGGCACCAGCACTAGCAAAATATTACAACTGCCCCAGCCCTTGAGACCCAAGGATTTAATGCTCTGTGCCTTAAAAGCAAGGCAGGGACACAGGAAGGGTTTGCATGCACCACACTCCCTGCTCCTCCGTTTAATTCAGGCCTGCAAGGCAGGACAGACTCTAGCAAGGGGGTTAATCCTTGTCAAGACCATCCTGGGGGTAAAACTCCAAAGCAAAACCCAGAAGGGATGCAGTGCCTGGGATGTGGGGATAGTGCTGGTTCCCGGAGAAGTGCAGTGGTTCCTGGGCCTGATGTGCCACTGGCACTGGGGAGAGACACCAGATCTCAGCAAGATTCAATCAATCAGCACTTGCAAGGTGTGCAAGTGCCAAGTGTTGCTTGCTTGGTGCTTAAATACCCATATTTTTTTGGCACCTTCAAAATCGGGGTGATCAGATCCAGAGCAACCAGGTGCCAGCTCTGCAAAGGGGTGTGAACACCCCAGCTCAGGCCCCCTGAGGGTGCTGAGCCATTCCCAGTGCACGTGGACACGCTTCTCACCACGGAGAGTAACCCAATTTCTGCTGTCTTGCCTCATCACTCAGCTCCCCAACAAGAATTAGAGCAGGGTGAGGAGTTCACACCGGTCTGTCTACGCCTGGAAAGGAGAGGTGATGCCACAAACCAGAGAAAGGCCAACAAGCCAGCCTGGGGCCACATCCTACCTAGTGACACAACCGATTGTCCAGGCCACAACATTCATCTAATCTGCACTTTTCATCTTGCAAAATCAACCCACCTCCCTCCAAAAGTGCTCAGACGCAGGTTGACGCTTCCCACCCCCAGCAGATCACCACTGGAGTTCCTCAATTGAGGACAAAAAAGGACAAAAAAAAAGGTATTTCCTCTTTCTAGTTCACACACAAAGAGTCCTCAACCTCTATTTATCTGCCCTGAACTTTATCTGCTGCAGTTATTCATCTGGAAATGTAATCAATCTCCCTTCTGACTGCACCGGTCCCTTCGGCTCGGCCGTGCACAGCCGCCCTCCCCTCTGCATCCAGAGGCATTCAGCCTTCCAACCTGATGGGTGACAAAGAAAAATAACTGTGCAATTTTAAAAAGCACAATTTTCCCTCCACGGGGCATTTGTTAAAACTCTGGTGGTGTTGGGGTTTTTTTGGGTGTTTTTGTACAAAGGAAAAAACGGCGCCTGGGGACCCGCTGGGGGCACTGGGACACTCTCCAGCCATGGGGCTCCCTCAAAGGCAGCCATGGCTGGGACACCAGGACCTGGCTGCCGACGTGCCCCATCTGGAAGTGCTCAGGCTCCACTGAAGCTAAGGTTTCAAGATGAAAGAGAATGTCTCACATGTGCTGAAGATCAGAGCCTTGACCCCTGCACTGCTCGGCTCTGGTTACCGGTCCCTGCGCAGGAGCTGCCACCAGCCCAGCAGGGCTCAGCTTACCCAGAAAATAAAAAGACTGGAGGCTTCAGACCTTAGAAATGAGCAAAGATTCTGCCAGTAGACAAAACACCTTCGTGCTCTCACTGCCCCCATCCCAGGAAGAGGGGACATGGAGGCGTTTTGCAAGTGGTGGGGCTGGTTCAAGGCACCCGAGGGGTGGGTGTGTGAACAGGGGCTACGTTGCTGGAGGGAATTATTCAAATATTTATAGAGCCTGAGCCTCCTCGTTTCCTGCCCCCAGATTAAGTCCTCTAAATGAAATGTAACCAAGCAGGCCAGCTCCACTCTACCTTTCCAGCTGATCCAGTAGCAGGATGGCAGCATTGCAATGCCCACCGGAGAGATGGAAACCAGTGTCCGTATGGCATCGTCTGCCTGGCAGCCTCAGCCCCAAAGCTTTAAGAAGAGGGTTTGAATTTTGGTGGTGTGACCTCGCTGCGGATCCCACCATCCTTCTGCCTGGCCAGGCTGTTCATGGTGCTGAGGTGGCATCACCTATCCCAGAGCAAGAGCCCCCCTGGGCCTGGGAAAGAAGCAGAGTTAGCCCCAGGTCCTGAGCGCTCTTCACCTTTTCATCCGTGTGGGGCACGACCATCACCACAGCAGGACTCTGGTTTTGTCAGGGAATGAGCAGCTGAAGCGAAGCAGTGGGACCATGTGTAGGGGTGAGGGCTGCAGATGTTGGAGTTGGTATTTGTCGTTGAGTTGTCTGGAAGGAAATACCCCACGCAGAGCCTCTCCTGGGTACCTGCATCCCACCCAGCCCAAAGCACGTGGTGATAGAAGGTGAAAAACATCCTCTGTTTGACAGGGAAGGGGAAACTGAGGCAGAGCAAGGTAATGAGGCAGTGACAGAGTCCAGCAGCTTCTTAAGAAATTAGAGCAGCCTTTCCTCTCCTCCACCTTCTCAAGCTTGCAGGGATAAGGGCAGACACAGCAGGACATTCCAGTGTGTGTGGCTACCAGCAGAAAGCAGCTTCTGGTCCTTGCTCCACCACATTTCCATCATCCCTTGGTGAAATCCTTTCGCCTTCCTCCAGCACTGCACATTTCGAAGACTGGTCCCTTGGGCAGTAGGAAGAATTTCTACCACTTCAACACTTGCAAGAGTCCAGGACAACACCGTGTCACCAGCAGAGAAGATGGGCTGGGTGATGGGTGCTGGGTGCTGTGCCCCAAGGGTGCTGGGTGCATCAGCAAGAGGGATAGACACCCAACATCAATTCCTTTCTCCTTGAGGGAGGAGATGCTGTGTTTCCTAAGGAGAGGTTCTCCAGTGGCTGGAGGCAGCAGTCAGAAGTGATGATGCCCACCATGGATGGATGAATCCAGGGAATGGCGGATGGCAAATCCCTGGTGCTCCCAGAGCTGAGCATCTCCAGCCTGTGGATCTCAAAGCATCCTGCCAGCAGGATTGGGGTGGGCTTGCACCTCTTGAGCTCCAGGCACCCCAAAAGGGCAGCTGTAAGTTGTAGGGCCAGCCTGGCTCGCAGGGACCATCCTCTCTGCCGTTCAGGTGGGGAAACTGAGTCACCAAACAACTGGGCAGCATCTCCCCAGAAACAGCCCGGGGGGAGAGTCGGTGCCTCTGGCTCAGGCAGCCTCTCCTCAGGGGATGTGGAGACCCAAAATTTGGTGTGGCTGAGGGTGCTGGAGCCATGACCTGATCCAGCCTCTCACCTGACAGGCTCACAGCCCCACCCAGCCCCACCCAACCAGGGGGGTCCCCAGAAAACAACAAAAAGGGAAAAAAACAAACCAAACCAACCACCAAACCCAGATTTTCAGCTCACCAGGCTTTTTTTTGTCTTTTTTTTTTTTTTTTCTCAGATTTAAAATTGATTAAAATAAACCCAGTGATCTGACTTAGCTGTTTCTATTTAGGACCTGAATAAGGACTTGTGAGCCCAAAAGCTTATCTGCTTTTTTCCTCAACTGCATCAGTTGCTCTAATAAAAGCTGCAGCCTCTCCCTGCTAAACTCCTCTCACTCCCATCCCTTCGTTCTCCCACTTCCACCCCCACAACCACCACCATTGATTTCTCCACCAGCTGGAATAAGCAGTGAGGTCCCTGGCTTCTGTGGCCCAGCAGAAGAGCACAAGAAACATTTAAAAAGCAAGAATTTCTGTTCAAAAATGTGCCTCATTCTCCCTGTTTATTTTTTCAGCCAGGGGTGATCTTCCTACCATGTTCCCAGCCCTGCACAAGGTTCAGTACCAATCCTGGATGCCCACCCAGTACCTGAAATGAGGCTGGAAAAGCCTGAGGAGATGGTTTGCATGACAAGGACCTGGCAAGGCCTGGGTGCCTTGGATGAAGGAGGCTGCATCCAGATCTCCTCAACCATGTTGCTGCTGGTGGAGAGAGGAGGAAACCCAGGGAGGTCTGTGCTGGGGAGCACTTTGGGATGCTCAGACCAGGGATGTGGGACCAGGACACTGGGATGCAGTGAAAGGTCTGGAGCACAAGTCTTCTGAGGAGCAGCTGAGGAAGCTTGGGATGTTCAGCCTGGAGAAAAGGAGGCTGAGGGGAGACCTTCTCAGTCTCTACAAGTCCGTGAAAGGAGGTTGGAGCAAAGGGGGGTCGGTCTCTTTTACCAAGGAACAAGTGATAGAACAAGAGGTAATGGCCTCAGGTTGTGCCAGGGGACGTTTACACCTGATATTGGGAACAATCTCTTCTCCAAAAAGATTGTCAGGCCCTGGCCCAGGCTGCCTGGGCAGTGGTGGAATCACTATCCCTGGAGGGATTTCAAAGCCAAGCAGATGTGGTGGCCTTGGCAGTGCTGGGTGAACACTTGGCCTTGATGATCTTAAGGGTCTTTTCCAAACAAAACAATTCCATGATTCTCTGATGGACAGGGGACTGCAGCCCCACAGAATGGCTCTCCCTGGGTGCCCAGTCCCCAGTTCCATGACGAAATAATGATGCTCCTGTAAATCAGACTCCTGGAGGCTCCAAATCCAGGAGATCTCCCTCCACTGGGGACAAAGGTGGCTGATGAACTTTCCAGCCTTGTGTGAGGCCATCAATGGGACACACACCTTGCTGCCAACCCGTCCCAACACAGCTCTGGCAGCCAGACTGGCACAGCTCCTCACCCCCCACCAGCAGATTTTGGCCCTGGTGGAGCAGGACCCAGACCCAGCCCTGGTGATTGCTCACTGGGAAGCAAAGCCAAGCTCACCCTGTGCTCATGTCCCCTGCCCTATGCTTGTGTCCCCTGCCCATTTCTCATGTCCTCTGCCCTGTATTCACATCACCTGCCCCGTGCTCGTGTCCCCTGCTCATGTTCTTGTCCCTTGCCTCATGCTCTTGTCCCCTGCCCATGTTCTTGTCCCTTGCTTCATGCCTTTGTCTCCTGCCTTGTGCTTATGTCCCCTGCCCTGTGCTCGTGTCCCCAGCCCTGTGCTTGTGTCCTCTGCCCATTTCTCATGTCCTCTGCCCTGTATTTACATCACCTGCCCCGTTCTCATGTCCCCTGCCCCTGTTCTTGTCCCTTGCCTCGTGCTCATGTTTCCTGCCCCTGTTCTTGTCCCTTGCTTCATGCTTTTATCTCCTGCCTCGTCCTCATGTCCCCTGCTCTGTGCTGTGTCCCCTGTCCTGTGCTGTGTCCCCTGCCCTGTGCTGTGTCCCCTGCCCCACCAGCAGTTCAGCGAGGGACAGGGTGAGGATTAAGGCTGAGGATTACCCACGGGCCTGGCTGGGAGCTCAGAGCCCAGCAGATTGCCTGTGCCGTGGGGGCAGGGCAGCAGAAACCCACGTGCCTGGGCATTTGATGGGGTTTTTATGGTGTCATAAAATGGAAGATTTACCTAAAGGCTAAAGTGACACCAGGGAGGGGAACCTGCCGTGGCAGACGCGGGCGACAGGCAATGCTGTCCTGGCTGAGCAACCCTCATCTGACCAAAGGGGCACTTTTTCCCCAGGAATTTATAACCCTTCCCCAGGCACTGAGCAGCTCAGCAAGGCAACTCCACCCTCTTTTCACCCCTGGGGAAACTGAGTCACGGAGTATATTCCCGGCATGGCTGAAAGTCAACTCTCCCATCAAGCTCACCACAAAAGACCTCAGAAATGAGCAGGAATCTCCTTTGCTCTTCCCTACAGCCACACTCATCAGCACCCCTGAGCACCCCACAGAGCACACCAACAGCACCCCACCTTCCACATTGCACCCAGCAGCCCAGAGCTCACATCATCCCAGCTCCAGTCTTTCCTCCTGCCTGCTTCCCGAAAAGCACGATGACGTGTTTGTAGATAAAAAGCTCTATTTTTAGCATCTTGTATCATTAACCTCTGGAACTCGCTGCTACACTTGGCATCCCCTGGGATGAGGTTTCCAAAGGGGGCATCAAACCCAGGGACAGGGAAGGCACACTCATATCAGCCAGAATAAAAACCAGGTTATGAATTTGCATGTTGCTTGTGTGGAGAAGGGGCTGTCCTCTGTGCCAGTCCTCAGCCAGCTGAAATAAAGTGGTTTGCACATTCCAGGCTGCCCTCAAAATCTGGATTTTGGGGTCACATCCTAACCTGGGAGTGGCAGTGCTGGCAAAGCTGCAATGGCTCTGATCTCCCTGGCCCCAAACCCCCCAGGTCTGAGCTGGTGAAACTTGGACCAACACTGAGGATTAATCACAGAGGATGGTTTGGGTTGTAATGGACCTTAATTAACATCTAGTTCTAACCCCCTGCCATGGCAGGGACACCTCCCACCAGCCCAGGCTGCTCCAAGCCCCATCCAACCTGCCCTTCAACACTGCCAGGGATGGGGCAGCCACAGCTTCCCTGGGCAACCTGGGCCAGGCTCTCACCACCCTCACATCCAATTTCCTCCTCATCTCCAACCTCCATCTCCCCTCTGCCAGTTTTCATCCATCCCCCTTGTCCTCTCCCTCCCTGCCCTTGTCCCAAGTCCCTCCCCAGCTTTCCTGGAGCCCCTTCAGGCACTGGAAGGTGCTCTAAGGTCTCCCTGGAGCCTTCTCTTCTCCAGGCTCAACACCCCAACTCTCCCAGCCTGTCTCCAGAGCAGAGCTGCTCCAGCCCAAGGATCATCTCCGTGGCCTCCTCTGGACTCTCTCCAACATCTCCGTGTCCTCTGGCAGCTGCAGGGATGCTCCAGAGGATGCTCCCAGAAACCCTGATTTCTGCCCTGTGCAGGGGATGGGGCTGCCCTTGCCCAGCCAGGCTCTGCCAAACCCCCTCCCTGCCCACAGCCCTGCCCGGGGCTGGGCACAGTGCCCGCCTCTTGTGGGGATGGGAATTAGCTCTGGCTGCAGCAATCAGAGCTACGGGGCTGGGAGGGACCCCACAACCAGGCTGGGTCCCTCCTGCCCCAGGTCAAGGTGGGCTTAAGGGCTCTGGGTCTCATTGCACTGAGCTAACACAGACATTACCATCTCCAGGAAGGGGTTTGCTCAGCATCCCTACAGCCCCTTTATCCCAGCACATCCTGACCAACATGGGGTTCCCATTGCCTGGCCCAAACTTTTCCAGCCATGGGATGTGTCTCTCACTGGTTCTCCATGACCACAGCAGTGTCTGCCCTCTCCTGCCTGTCCCGACAGGATGACCCAGGCACCTGAGTTCCCTCCTCAAGGGCTGCTCAGGCTGGGCACTTGGCATCACTTGTCCCCACACAGGGACACGACTTCGGGGGTACCTGCTGAAGAACCCGAGGGCAGCACAGGGGAGTCCAGAGGTGCAAGGGGAGATGGGGTGGTCCTGGCTGCAGAAGACACCCAGCACCCCCACTATTATCACACCTGACTTGGGGTGATGTCTGTGTGACACCCCAGTGAGCTGGGGGGAAAAAGAGGGCTCTAAAACTCTCCAGGAAAAGCCTCCGGATGCCAGGAGTGAGGTGGGGCAGGGATCTCAAAGCCAGACTTTACCCAGAGAGGTCAAAAATGCCAGGATCCCCCTCTTACATGCACAGGATGGCTCCTCCCACCCCAAAAGACCCGTTTCCCAGCCCTGGCATCCATCCTCACCTGGCCCCAGCACAGCCTGGGACTGCCCTGAGCAGGCAAAGGCTGCCAGTCTGTTCTCCTCCGAGCTCTAATTCCAAGCCCTCCGTGGCTCATTTCCTCCTCCTCCTCATCCTCCCCTTCCCCTCCTCATCCCCCCCCCCTCCCCACCTCCCTTCATCCCTCCTGTTCCTGCAGCTTTATCTGCCCTAAGCCGATTGCCGGAGCTGCTGCCGGTGCCACAGGCGGGGACCACCCGGTGCCAGGTGAGGTGGGCACCACTTTGCAGGGGGCAGCAGGAGCCAGCCTGCTGGGATCACATGGAATTACAGCCGGTGGCAACTGGCAGGAGCAAGGCAGGAGCCAAGGTGCCACCTGAGAGCTGTCCCCAGCCAAGAGCATCCTCCCCGGGGGTCCTGGTGAGTGTGGGGAGACAGGTCCCCTCACTCTCACCTGGACTCCTGTGTCCAGCTCTGGGGTCTCCAACACATGAAGGACACGGAGCTGTTGGAACAGGTCCAGGGGAGGTCACGAAGCCAGAAGAAAAGCTCTGCTCTGGAGACAGGCTGAAAGAGTTGAGGTTGTTCAACCTGGAGAAGAGAAGGCTCCAAGGAGACCTTAGAGCACCTTCCAAAAGGTGCTACAGGATCTGCCTGGTCCTGCTACAGAAAAGCTGGGGAGGGACTTTTGACAAGGGCAGGGAGGGAGAGGATGAGGGGGATGGCTTCAAGCTGGAAGAGGGGAGACTGAGGTGACATACTAGGATTACATAGTAGGGGCCAGGTCCAGGCTTGGTCCCCTCCTGCCACATTTCCCACCATGGATTAAGAAAAAACAACCTGGTTTTCCCTCCCAAATTGTGGAGGGGAAAGGCTGGCTGCTCTGGGGAGCTGAGCCCTGGCTCCTCATTAAGATGCAGAGCGTGCAAAAAGCAGCTCACCCACTGCTATTATTACACACCTGGATGGTTTCCCTTAATTAAGTGGGGGGGAAAAAGGAAAAAGGAGGGAAATGGGCAATGCAGGAGCCTGAAGAGACAGATGTCAGAATTCCCCATGAGGGGACGAGCCACAGGTGACCCATGAGGACTCGGTGAAGTGCAGCCAGCACTGGGACACTGAGCAGATGGACTCCAAAGATGGGGTGGTGACACATCCCCACCTACACTGGCTCCATGCTGCCATGGGCCTCCCAGTGGGTGTTCATGGGGTTTTGGGGTGTCTTTGTGCCCTGGGATGCGCATCCCATCATTGCTGGTAATGCATGGAGGAGGAGGAGGGTGCTAAGGGCTGAGCAGTGGGTACTGGGTGGAGGCAGTGGGGGAAGGAGGGTGAGATGCTCTCACTGACACCAAAACCCCAATAGCAAATCAATCCCATCAGCTGGGGCAGAGGGGGACCATGGTCCCACCAGCCTCACCCGGGGATGCTGATAATGGGCTCCACACCACAATCTTAGGATCCTTCAAGACCTCCTGTGTGCACCCAGATGGACACCCTGCAAGTTCGGGTTTACAGGGCTCCCAGGTGCCCCTTTACACCCTCCTCTCCCACACCCTTCCCAAGCAACACAGGCCACCTCTGGCTCCCACACTGGCCTGCTTCTCCATAGCCCCACAAAAGATGAGCACATCATTTTCTTGTCCCTCAGACCTCTGGCCCGAAGCCTCAGTTCAGTCAGGCAGGTTGAAACCTTTCCTCCAGCCAAGCACCAGTGCTGCCAGCCTGCAGCTCCCTGCCTGCTTAGGTAACAGAAGGAAAAGACAAGGAAAAGAGTAATTACCCTTTTTTAAAGCCAGCCAAACACAACCCCAGCCCTCCCATCCGCCTGCCAGGCTGGGCCAGTCCTAACACCAAGATGCAGACAAAACCCAACAGCACAGATCCAGTTCCTGGGACCCAGCAGGTCCCTTCTCCACCAGGGCAAACCCTTCCCTGCAGCAAGGAAAAGATTTTGGGATGCTTTGAGGAGCCACATCCCAGCTCCTTCAAGCAGCCAGCAGGTCATAGTGTTTTCTCTCGTATCCCCTCCTTAATTTTCAGGGCGACAGGGAGGACAATGCCTGATTGTGTTGTGGGAAGAAGAAAATGATCTCACGGCTGTTGGGGGAAGGAAAGGTTTGGGCTGGAAACGCCCACAGGCCAAGGGAAATCACCCACCAAGGGAGGTGGGAGATTGGAACCATCCACCCTGAGCCTCAAATCTCTTTTCCTCAAGGTTTCCGATGGGGATTGGTGAGGGCTCAGCCCGGGGCCAGCAGAGGTGGGATAAGCTTGGGGTGGCTATTTGGGAACAAGGGGACACAGCCAGGGACAAGGAGCTGGGCTGAAAACCCTATTCTCCTCTTGGCCATGTGATGTCCTTCCCAGCCAGGGTGACTCAGGAGACAGAAATCCTCCTAGTCCAAGATCACCAGCACTGTCACCTCCTTTCACGGGCACAAGGTCACCACCCTGTCACCTCCCTCCATAGGGAACACCCCCATGGAGTGAGTTGCTCCACTGTGGGTGATGCTGGCACAGGTCAGATGCACCAGAATTATTTTTTTCCCCCGTCAAGGGACTAAGGAGGAATCTGGACCCTGGCAAAACAGCCCCCTGGGAGTGTGGGGTGGCTTCAGTGAGCTGGGGGCTGTCACCACGCCAGGGGATGCTCCACCAAAACCACAGGAGAGGCAGCCACAGGAATAAAAAGCCTCTTCGTCACCACTGAAAGTAATTGTTGTTGGGTTTTAAATTTGATCTGGGGTTTTTTTATGCCACTTCATTTTCTGGGATTGGCTTAATTGTGGTCATTAAGGGGGTGAGGGGAACAGCAAGCTAGATGAGCTGGGGTGAGGAGAGGGGGCTTTGGGGGCAGATCCCTTTGCTCTTCAAGGGAAGATCATCCAGTGCTACAATCCATCCTCCTTCTCCCAGCTACTCCCTCAGACACTGCCCCCTCTTCCTCCAAACCACTGCCTCAGTTTCCCCATCCCACATCCAAGGACTCATGGTCTCAGGCAGCTCTCCCCATGCCATGGCAAAGATATTGGTGGGTTTTTTTCCCCTCTTGACGAGTTGGATCCAGGGACTTGCTAATCCACAGATTCCAAGAGCAAATTGATTTTCACCATTCAGGGGGATTTTCTAGTTGGTTTCCAAGCCCACTGGGTCAGCAACACGGAGCAGGCAGAAGGGACACATCCTGCCCACATATCCACATGGTCCCCACTGGTTTAACAGCTTTTCAAGTGTTTTTTGTGCAAACCCCACCAATGCTGGCACATGGGAAACCACCTTTTCTGAAGCTGCCCCCCCCATGCACCAGCCTGTAACACCCAGAAGATCCCCACCAACTCCCCCCACAAGCTGCATCCTTCTTCAGATGCAGGGAGCCCACCCTGGGCATCACCCCCCACCACGGGAGGGTGAAGAGATCCTAAGCCTCATTTTTAGGGATGCAGGAAGGGTCCAGGTTACACGAGAATGATTAAAATAACAATAAAAACACTGAAAAAATAGGGGGATCATGGGGATGGGGCGGGGGGGGGGGGGGGGCAAGGAGAGATGCTTCATTTATGCCATTTTTAAACTCCCTCTGTCCTGTTATCATGATAACCATCACCTTTCTGCTCCTAAAACTGTTACCAGTTCAGTTGCTGGAGCCCTGTTGCCACTCCCAATCTGTTCTCATGCTGAGCCACCACTAATGAACCTCATAATAACAATTAATCAGGAATATATTAGAGCCTCTTGCCTGCAGCTGGAGATTAATCCCGACTCCCCCTCCCCACCAGCAGTTCCCCCAAAACCAATGGTGAAAAAAACAAAGGAGGCCTTTTCCTAGGCAGTCCGTTGCCTTATGGCATTTAATTAGGAATAATTAATCAAGGGTGGTGCTTTGCCGACCACTGGCCCCAGCAGTTTGCAAGCTCACATGTGTTCCATGGGAAGGAGCTTCTGCCCACCTTCCCTGGAGTTGTCATGGAAATTGTAATGGATGTTGATTAAGATGCTGCACTTGCCAAATGCAAACGTGAGGCAGTTTTCCAAGGGACTCTCTCCAGGCTGGAGGAGATGAGCTGGACTAATCCTGGGTGGTTAAAGGGGGATTGTGGGGGTGAGATGCAGCCCCTCGGGGGGTGATAGAGACTCTCTCTATCCCCTCCTTCCCTAGGAGAAGACCCAGTTCTACCCACAGAAGCTGCATCCTTTGCCAAGGGGGGACAGCTCAAGCTGAAAGAGGGGAGATTTAGACGAGATATCAGGAAGAAATTCTTGGGTGTGAGGGTGGTGAGAGCCTGGCCCAGGTTGCCCAGGGAAGCTGTGGCTGCCCCATCCCTGGCAGTGTTGAAGGGCAGGTTGGATGGGGCTTGGAGCAGCCTGGGCTGGTGGGAGGTGTCCCTGCCCATGCAGGGGGTTGGGACTGGCTGATCTTTAAGGTGCCTTCCAATCCACCAGGCTGGGATTCTATGGTTCTAAAAAGTAGGAGAAATTATATATATGTATGTACAGACCTGTATGTGTGTGCATATATATATATGTGTGTGTATATATCTATGTATATATAGAGAAGCAGGAGACCAGGGTGGGATCCATCAGCAGTGCTGCCAGCAATGCCCAGAGCAGGCAAGGACACAGGCAGGAATCTCTCCCCATCCCAGGAGCAGGGGGAGAGATTTCACCTCCCTTTCTCCACCAGGGAAGCAATCCCAAAGCTTCATCCCAAAACTGCAGACCCAAGAGCATCCACTGCTCAGCCCAGAGGTGGAAGAAGGACCAGACCCACTTGCAGGGCCCCAGTTGATCCCCAGAGGGGCTGGGGAATGAGACACGGCTTGGAACCCCAGTCCTGCCAGCAGCCAGAACCAAACCCCATTTACACGGGAAGGATCAAGCCCACCACACCATGACCTACTTGCTGCCACCCCAGCAGGATGTGGGAACACTGGGGGGATGCAAGGGGCTCAGCTTGGCCCCCCTGGAGCATCCCACCCCCCACGATGAGCAGAAGCAGGCTGGGAGTCCCACTCCTGCTGCATCCCCGGGTTTTCGCCCCCGAAGCGGCAGCTCCCGGGGGAGGTGGCGGCTGCTCACGCCCCCAGCACAACATCCATCCCGACAGGAAGGCCTGGTGGGCTCTGAGCATTTCTCAGGTTTAATCACATGCTCACAGTGACTTGCTCTTGAGCCCTGAGCGAGCTCAAGAGCTGGTTCCCACACGTGTCATGAGCTGGGAAGGCTCAGCTCCCCGGCACGTCTCCATCTCCCAGTCCTCCCTGCCCTTCCACAGCCCACAAATACAAAGCTCTTGCAAGATGAGGCGCACGGTGTAAATGCCTCCAGACTATTTTTAATTTTATAAGCCTTTTTGCAACACTGAACATAAAGCAATAAGCTTTTCCTGGTGCCTCTGAGATGCTCCTTCCCTTAAGGGCCACAGAAACCGATTGGATTCTGGAGAAACGCAGATGTTTCCATTAAGATTAAAACCCAGCAACAAACACCCAACATAATACACCTCTGCTCAGCATCTTCCCTCTCACAGGAGTTTCAGCAACATTCACCTGAGGGTCTGAATTGGGGATGAAACCAGGAGGTCCCTGAGGGGAGAACTGCTGGTATTTATTTCCCACGCTGTTGTTTCCCTCAGCAAATATCCGGGCAGGAAGGAGGTTTCTGTTCCCTATCTCTATGATTGCAAAGATTCAAAGCAGCTTTAGCCTTCTGGTGGAAATACCCCTGCCTGACACATCTTGTGTTATTTGTTCCAAGCCATTCAGGGCTTCCAGTCCCTGCTGTTGAAGAAAAACTTATTATCGTAGAGGGAAAATAAAACCCACCTCAACCAGCTCTCAGACATAATCCCTGGAAGCAGGAGAGGAACAAGCAACCAATGCACAAGGAGGAGGTTTCACTGCCTCCCTCACCTGAGGCCTCTTTTTTTTCCATCCCAAGTAAATTGTGTTAGTGTCCAACAACTGAAAGCACAGCAGGAAGAGGCAGAAGGTGCCTTTTGCCCCTTCTGAGGGTGGGGGGTCAGTGCTGGGTCAAACACAGCATCCCTGGAGAGGACCTGTGAAATGTACCAGGATCCCCACATGGTGACAAGAACTGGCATCTGGAGCCCCCAACACAAGAAGGACATGGAGCTGTTGCAGCAAGTCCAAAGGAAGACATGGAGATGACCCAAGGGCTGGAGCAGCTCTGCTCTGGAGACAGGCTGGGAGAGTTGGGGTGTTCAGCCTGGAGAAGAGAAGGCTCCAGGGAGACCTTAGAGCACCTTCCAGGGCCTGAAAGGGCTCCAGGAAAGCTGGGGAGGGACTTGGGACAAGGGCAGGGAGGGAGAGGACAAGGGGGGATGGATGAAAACTGGCAGAGGGGAGATGGAGGTTGGAGATGAGGAGGGAATTCTTGGGTGTGAGGGTGGTGAGAGCCTGGCCCAGGTTGCCCAGGGAAGCTGTGGCTGCCCCATCCGTGGCAGTGTTGAAGGGCAGGTTGGATGGGGCTTGGAGCAGCCTGGGCTGGTGGGAGGTGTCCCTGCCCGTGCAGGGGATGGGAAATGGGTGGATCTAGATGGTCTCTTACAACCCAAACCATTCTACAACCTCCACACAAGGACAGGTCCCATCATCCTTGTGTGAGACTGTTGAAGATGCCAGCATCACTGCACGGGGACAGGTACCAGCATCCCTGGCAGAAGTGGGGAAATGGACTGTCAGACATACCACCACCTCTGTGCAAATACCACCCAGCTACACCCAGGACCCAGCCTCACCATCAGGAGCCCTGCAGCTCTTCTCAACCAAAAGCCAAAAGCCATCAGGCCAGGAGGAAGATGAACTCCTGGAGAACTCTATCCTGGGGAAGCACATTCCCAGGGCACTGGGATAGTCCTGGCCTTGCCCCAGGAGAAGCCCCAGGCCTTGCTTCATCCCCTGCTCCCCTGGGGAGATGTTTCTGGCCTCTGCACACAACAAGGAAGAACCTCTCCATGCCACAACCATCTCCCACCACACCCCATGTTCTCCCCACAGCCTCAGCTCCACGAGTCCAGGCGTCTGCCTTGTGCTCAGAAAACTATTTCCAGCTCTTAAGTCAGCAGGTAACACTTGAAAAACAGACCCCGAGAAGCTCTCACAGCCCAGCAGGGGGAAGGAAACGGACCCACAGTTTTGATTTCACAAAAATAGGAAGGTTTGCAGGAAGGTTTCAGTGCTGCTCTGATCCACGGGACAGACACGGTACGTGAACCATTTATAAGCCTGAAACATCATCATCCAGCCCTTGGTTTACAAGTCAAAACAGGCTGACTCGTCTTAGGAACAGGTTCTTTCTAATTTTCTTTTTGTTTTTTTTTCCCCAGGAAATGTTTTTCTACACTTCATCTCTGGAAAATGCAGCTTTCAGGTCTCCTCCCTCCTGCCCTGGGCAGCACCCACTGCCAGCACCGCCCATCGCCCTTTTGGCCGCTTCACCCAGACCTGCTCTTCCTCCCCAGATTTCCCCTCCTGGGGTTTTCTTTCCTCTTTCTCACCCTAGCAAGGTTCAAGAAGTGCCACACTATGTGCTTGGGCCCAGAGCTTGGCTGTGCAAACCCTCAGAGCTCTTTGCCAAGACAAATCCTGACCCCCAAAGCCTTCGGTAACGCAAAACGCCCCAACTCTGGGCACTCACACACCAAATCACAGAGTGTCAGGGGTTGGAAGTAACCTTTGGAGGTCATCTAGTCCAACCCCCAGTCCCCACCACAGCAGAGACAGCCCCAACTCATGCCTGGTCCCAGACCACAACCAGACCTTGGACCTCCATCTTCTTGCCCCGGAGCAGCAGCCATGCTCCTCAGCCAGGTTAAAACCTTTGCAGAAGGAAAGTAAATATCAAGGAACCCCATCAAACCACTGACTGTT
This sequence comes from Apus apus, assembly GCF_020740795.1. Classification (NCBI taxonomy): domain Eukaryota; kingdom Metazoa; phylum Chordata; class Aves; order Apodiformes; family Apodidae; genus Apus; species Apus apus. The sequence goes on along the minus strand of NC_067302.1, from coordinate 2,064,085 downwards.
AGGCAGGGAAGTGCCTTGAGAAAACAAGCATGACCCTCATGTCCTGCTGCCTGCCAGAGGACTGGGGAGTTTTTTTTCCCTAGAAGACACTGGGGCAAACAAAGCAACAGCAAAATTCTCCTTATCCACAGGATTTGGCCTGTTTCTCTGGACCTGCCCTTTTCCTCTCCTCTCCAACCCCCTTTTCACTCCAGGCTGGGCAGGGGAAGGACCCATTTGCACCCAATAAATCCCTCTGCAGCTGACAGAGGCACTGGGGAAGTTCAGGCTTAGAACTTTGCTAATTAAAGGCATCCAGAGACAGGCAGAAGGCACCAACCCCGCTCCGGCACTGCTGCACAAACCACCAAGAAGAAGGAACCTGATTAACTTCTTGCTGGCTCTTTCATTTTAAGTCAAGATGGAGTTTTTAACGTGCTGGGGAGAGGCACAGATCGGGGTTTTGGACCAGTTTGGCACTCCTGGTTCTGGGAAGGGGAGGTCAGACCTTATTCCATCCTGCAGAGCCACTGAGATGGGAGAGCAGGAGGCAGGGAGCTTGCAGCCCTGGCTGAGGACTCAAAGCACTCAGGAAAGAGCTGGAATAACACACAAACTGGGTTGGTGGCTTTTTTTTTTTCCCCCCTCTAATTGCTCTTGCTATTTTAACCGAGACAGACACTTCCTTGACAATTTTCAAGAGCTATAAATGTTTTATGTCCCTTTCCTCTACGCTCAAACTGCAGCTTCTGCTGATGCTTGGCATAAGCAAGACCAGGAGTGGAGCAGCTGGGTGCTCCCAGGGTGTAAAGGGACCAGGACACTGGCTGCAGGGAGAGGATCCAGCCCTCATATCCACATGGAAAGTCATCATCCCCCCCACCATGTCCTCTCCTTCCCCCTATTCCTAGAAGGAGGCAGGAGATCCCACCGCCCGGTCTCCGTGCAAAATGTCTTTCTACTGCAGAAAATCTATATATAGTGCCTAAACCCTTTGGGGGCTTTGCTGCTTTCTGAGATATTTATAGCTGGAGGCAAACTCCAACTGTGCTCGCCAGGAGCAGCTGGAATTGCACCAGGAAAAGCAGGATCCAGCCCGTGCCTGCAGCTGGGAAGCAGGCACTGGGGTGAGCATCCCACCCAGCAGCCAGGATCAGCCCCAAAACCTGCTCCCTCGTGGGAGAGAAGGTGCAGGTGCTGACTTGCCATGGGGTTTGAGGAGCAAATTTGGAGTTACTGGGCCAAACCTGGAGTAAAGTGGCTGAGCTGCAGAGCCAGGAGGCTTGGGAGCATCCCAGCCACTGCTCTGCAGCTCCTGTTCAAAAAAACAGGGGCCAAACCCCAACCCATCTCACCATTTCACAGAGGATGGGAAAATCCATCACCTGCTCTGAGCACCTGAAGTGGAGCAGGAGGGAAGAAACAGCCCCTTCTCCCCAAGCCTCAGGACCAGCCCTGTTCCTCTCCACACCCAGCCCAGGGCTGCCAGCTCCTCCTCCTCACACCCAGGCTTCAACACCATCCACCAGGTAAAACACTCTGGCTGGAGGAAGGAAAATAAGGAAGGAGAGGGATGAGGAGGGGGATGTCCAGCTGATGGCAGCCATTTCCTGCCCAGGGACTGCAAACCCCTGTGAGCAAGAGGCAGGCAGGGAGCAGGGCCAGGTTGGTATGAGGGGCTTTGCTTCCAAATCCTGCCCAGTTAAAAGAACAGCTCCTTTCCCTGTGCCAGTATCCTGGGCAGCATGAAACTGGGCAGCAGGGATCCAGGGGTTAAGGCACCAGAATGCTCAGCCCCAAGGGAATGATTCAGGCTGCAGCCACATCCTTTGCTTGTGCTGGAGCTGGCAAGAGCCAACGGGGAGTTTGGAGTTGGGTCAAAAAGAGAAAAAAAAACAGGAAAATCCCCAAAATACCCATGTTTGGGTTCTGAGAACCCTCTCCTGTAGCACCAGGTGCTCTGCAGCTGGAATGGCCCCAGCCAGATCCTCAGCCTCACACCAGGATGATGGGACCAGAAGCAAAAAAGCTCCTTGAAAAAGGAAAAAAAAAAAAAAACCCACAAAACAACAACAAAACCAAACCAAACCCAAACAAACAAAACCCAGAAATAAACTCTTTTTGCTAAATATTGTGTTGGAGTCCATACAAAGAAGCCCGTGGGGTTGATCTTCCCCAGTTTGTGCTTTTAGCCCAGCCCAGACTCCAAGAGCTTGAGGGCTGGAAGGCAGCACCCCAAGGAGACAGCCCCAACCATTGAGACCCCAAAAGTCACAGTTTAGACCCCAAAACTCATTCCTGTGGTGGGGGGGGAGGCAGGACACAGAGCTAAAGCTTCCTTCAGCCCTGGCATCCCCTGCTTGCCACCTTCCCTTCCCAGCTACTGTAATTCCTGTTTCCTCTTGGGCTGGGGGTGTTGGGGGGCAGCTGGCTGCAGCCAGAGTCCAGCCAGCCTTTTTTGTCCCTTTCTCTGCACAACCACCAAAAACCTGCCCAGGCTGTGGCCCTGACAGGCCACCCAGGTTCTCCTTTGGGGTGTGACAGGCCCAGACAGAGGGTGGCTGTCTGCAGACAGAGCCCAAACCTTGGTAAACTGCAGCCTTTGCACACCCATCTCCAGCTGGGGCATGTCATGAGCATCCAGGGGCTCCCAAGGATTTCACACAGGCAGAGGGGGGTGACTCTCTCCAAGGATGCAGCCCCCCCTGGAGAATCCTCCCCGTGGACTCTTTGCATCCCTGTTTTCCTGCAGGAGGAAGCACAGCCTGTGCTCAGCCCAAGGCAGGGAGCCAGAGCTGCCCTAAACAAGGTAGACAAGAGCCTGTGGGATATCTCTGATGGAGCAGCATCCACAGGGATACGTACATCCCTGTGAGGGACAATGCACCAGGAACCAGCCCCTGGGAATCAGGTGATCCCTGCAAAGCTGCTTGTGTCCATCCAATCCCCACACCACGTTTAATGGCTTCCCTCTCCCACCCTTCTCCTCCTCCAGCCTTTGGCTGGGTGCTTAAAAATGGAAAATAAAGGGATTCAGGAGACTCTGCAGCCAGGACCTATTCCCAACCAGTACTTGCACCCTTCCAGAACCAGGCTTCCTTGTGGGAGCAGGGCTGCAATGATCCATCCTGGCACAGAGATCTTCCACCTACCTCCACACGATCACCCTGGGATCATCCAGAGTGGCTTTAAGGGCATCTATGAGGGGACAAGCAAGGTTGGCATCACCCACACTGTGAGGTCCCACACCTGGTCCCACACTGCAGCCTGGGGACAGGACGGGTGTTGTGAGGGGGAAGACCAGGCATTGATTAACCCCAATTAAAGGCAAGAGGGCAAAGAGGGAGAACCAGCTGTACCACCCCAATGACAGCACCCAGGGATGGAGTTCATAACAGACACCCCAAAATTCTAGGGGGTTATTCCCAGCAATGCCATGCCCCATGGATCTAACACCCCAACAATGCAGGGGACACTCTGAGGAGCCAGACCAGCTTGCAGCCCCTCCCTGCAGCCCCCTCCCACAGCCTAATTGCAGCTTGCCAGGAAGCTAATGAGCAAGTTGTACCCAAAATAATTATTTATGGATAAATGGGAAGAAACAGCTCCTTTCCATGCCAGGAACAAACAAACCCAGCCCACTGCAGAGGCCGGGTGCTGCTGGGTGCTGTGCTGCAGGTGGCTCTGCTCACTGGAGCATCCCAGGTGGATGCAGCTCCAACAGCTCTGGCACGTGCATGTCCACGGGGAGCACGGTGGGATGACAATGCCCCCCAGCCCCCCAGCCAAGCCCCTCATTTCATCCCAGCTTGCTGCACTTGATGCCTGGAGTCCCTGCTAGATGCCCAGGTCCCCGTTCCACACCCCATCCCCCCCCACCCCAACAAATACATGTTGGCATGCTCCCTAATTAACACCAGGCTAATTAACCCCAGGATCCCACCCAGGTTTGCAATGAGATGACAGAGGCAACAGCAGCACTGCTGAAGGCCTGAGCCAGGCATGCTGGCAGGACTTGCAACCACTGGTGGCTAATTAGTGCTTCACTAGCACTCATCAATGCCATGGGAACATGAGGAGTGGGTGCTACAGGTTGCAACCCTCTGGCATCCAATCATGCTGCCCAGGCTGGGGTGCACGGAGCTTGTCAGGCCTCAGGTGAAGGGGAGCACCCTGCAAAGCTGGTTTATTTTGTGTTATTTACCCTGGAGGAGGAGGAGGGAACAGGGAGCAGTGACATCAGCCGAGGAGCAAAGCACCCCAAAGTCATGGGGACATGGCAGAGCCTCTCCCAGCACCTCCAAAAAAGGGAACCTCACACTTGGAGAAGCCTCTGGGTTAAAGTATCACTGGAACTGCACAAAATCATCCCGTTTCATCAACAAATACCTGGCAGCTCTGGGTTTTTCCACTGGGCTGGAGCCAGAACTCCTGAGCCATTTAAGAGTTGGTCCCTGCCTCCTCCCCACACTCCCCGTAAGAGCCATCTCCAGTGACACTCAGCTCCAGCTCTTAAACACCCTCATCCCAGTGACAGGAGATTCCCACGACATCCTCACATGCAGCCCATGCACGAGGGAGGAGGAAAAGTAAAGGCTGGATGATACTACTTGCCAAAAAGCCTCCAAAATGGGGAAAAAGAAATCATTATTCCAGCTTCGTCCCATTAATCTTTATGGGGTGTGATGGAGACGTTGCCCAGGATACCACAGACACCCTCAGGACAGGCAGCACCTAGAAAAGTTCTTAGGAGTCCAGCAGACCCAAATTTGCCTTAAATGAGCTGGAAATGGTGAACCAACACCTAGTTTGGGGCAGGAAAAACTCTTTACATGCTCCTTCCCAGCACCACCTGCTGCCTCTGGGGCAGGAAATAAACACTGAGACTTTCTGTTCGCTTAAGAGATTTCCTTGCAAAATAAATAAATAAATGAGTTGGGTTTGGTGTTTTTTTTTTTCTTTGTAATGCCCATTTCGGACTGAAATTCCCGCTCTCTTCCCTCAAAAATGCAGCCCCCTGGGGTATTTTTGACATTGGCTAACTTGAGCATCCCTCACAGAAGGAGCCAAACTCACGCCCGCCCCTCTCGGCGGCTGCTCAGCCCAACCAAGGCAGCTCATGGAATAGTTTCACTCCCCTCCTCCTCCTCCTCCTCAAAACAGCATTTATTTATTTTTTTTATTTTTTTGGCAAAAAGAACTTGTTTTGCCAACAATTTGTGCTCCGTGCTGCCTCAGAGATGAGGTTTCTCCAGCCTCCTCCTCCTCAGTTCCAACTGGGATCCCGCTCTGGGGTTGCAGCAGGGGGGACACGAGCAGGGGCTCCCCCACACTGAGGTGTCCTCCCCACTGTTTTTTTTCCTTTTGCTAAAATAATCCTTGTTTTGCCGTGGGCCGGGAAAAGAGGAGCCAGTCCTGAGGTTGCTGCTGTTATTTTTATCTTGAAATAAATAGTTTGAGCCGTGGCCAAGAAGCTCTGAGGGAGGGAGATGCTTTGCATTGTGGCCACAGGGATGTAAACACAAGTGGCCTCCATCCCGGCCGGGGCAGAATTAACATCCCAATCTGGACCTGAGAGAGATGAAACTGCCTATTCTGGGATGCTGAGGTGGAATTAAGGGGGTGCACAGCTCAGGGAATATCACTCCCATGGTGGGGACCACAGCAGTACCCATGGCTGGTACTGCAAATTGATGGTGTCCCCTCCACTGCATGGCAGGCACAGCTGGGACAAATACTGATTTAACCAGGATCAGAATTAACCTTTTGAGTACATTTTAACAACAACAACAACAAAGCAGCATGGAAAGAACTAGCTTTAAAAATGGAGCATCCCTGTGCTACCTGCAGGTTCAATCCCATTCCTTCCCGACCCTGGGTTCAGTTCCATTCCTTCCTGACCACAGCATGACCCGAACAAACCATGGTTTAGGGGGGGTGCAGATGCTGCCACCAGGCTCCAGTTGGCAGCCCAAGGAGTTGCCCTTTGCCTGGATCCAGCCACATCCTTCCCAAGGCCTCAGCTCCCAGCAGCTCCAGTCCTGCCCCGCGGGGCTGGGCACAAAGGAGGGGCCTTTGCCCCCTGCTCTGCACACCAAGGTCACCAAAACGCTTTGCACGAGAAGCTCGGCGTAAATGTCAGATTAATTAAGTGGGAAAGATGTATGTGTTGCCACAAAAAGCTCTCTGTTTCTCCCCTGCTGCCCTTCCTCCCACCGCTGCTCTCCCCAGAGCCGGGCACTGCCTGCAGAAAGTCCCGGCTGGGGGAGGTGAAGGAGCCCTGAGCCCTCCCCGTCCCGAATACTTCTCCCCTCCTATGAAGCACCACACGAAGGGAACGGGGAAAAGCACAAAGCGAGGCTGGCAAAGCTGGGAAAAACCTCCCCGGCAGCCGCTGCTCCTCCCTCCGCACACGTGTTGCGGCAGCGTCTCCAGGGACACGGCGGGACCAGGGACCCGCATCTTCTGCTGCCAGCACCGGGGTGCGGGGCACAACCACGGCCCTTCCCCCCTCTGCCCCGAGGGGCTCGGTGGCACCTCCTGGTCTGCAGGATAAATCCTTCCCCGGCAGCTCCCCGGGATCCCGAGGCAAAGCAGCCTCAGGCAGGAGCTCAGCGGAGCGGGGAGGATGCGATGAGGGATGCGGGGGGGGACAAGAGCTCCAGCGGAGGGACCCGCTCCCAGGGGATGCTCAGCCACGTGCTGAAGAGGGTTTCTCCCCCGGATCACAGCTCCCCAACTCCTAAGCACCGAGGCTGGCTTTGCAGAGATGCCAAGGGCCGGGTTCGCCCATCAAGGAGTAGAATAAAAGCAAAAAACCGCACCCAAGAGCCACGCGGGGCACGAGGATGTGAGCAGACCCGGCTCCGGGAGAGCTCGGTGGGCCAAGGGTGCGGGGACAGGATTCATGCCCCCACATAAAACTCTTCTCAAGTCTTTAAAGGCGGGGCCAGGGGCAGGTTCCCGTCCCCCCCGCGGGGTCGGTGCCGTCCCGGCCGGGTTTGGTACCCGCCTCACGTCCCGCCGGGAGGGACATTCCCCGCGCTCAGCCGCGTCTCCCAGGGCTGCCACGCGTCTCCTGCTGCTCTTCCGAGGGGAAAAGGAGCCTTAGGGACACTTGAGGACTTAAACTCCCACTTTGCCCAAGCCACGCACGGGCAGGGACGGGAGGTGCTGGCTGCTGGAGGACCCTGTGCCTCTCTAGTAGCTCTGGAACCCTTTTCTATCATTATTATTATTTTGTTTGTTGGCTCGGTTCCTCTCCTTGAACTTGCTTCAGCTTTTGCTTTTAAGAGGAAGGAGCTGGGTGCTGAGCACGGCTGGGTAGGGAGAGCTGGGATGTCCCTACAGACAGGGCCTGGTGGAACCACTGCATTATCCCAGCTCAGCCCAGGGAGCTCAAATCCACCCCCCTGGGAGCCAGGACGATTCCCAGCAAACACATTTCATGCCACAGGATTGCACAGCAGCCCCCAGAGCACCCACAAAGCTCCAGAAGGGAAAGACCCTGGACCACCAGCAAGCAACATCATGGGAACAAGAGTGCCCCTGCAACCCCCATCCTGCCAGTGCTGGTGGGTCCCAGAGCTCCAGAGGTGCTGAAAACCCCAAATCCTCTGCAGGGGAAGGTAGATGCTCCACCCCAAACTTCTGCAGGGCTGTGGGGCACCTCTGGGTCCCACATTCTCCATCATCCCTTCAGATTGAGCCAAGGGTGGATTTTAAGGGATAGCAGGAAGCAAGGGATGCCATCCCACAGTGACCCTGGCAAGGAGAGCCCGACAGAAACCCACTCAACACTACATCAAAATCACCTCCCTGATACCCTACACAGAAGAGCAGGATGAGGCCAGGCCTGGAGCCAGACCAGCCCCAGAGCCACCTCCAGCAAAGCTCCAGCAGGGACATGGATGTAAACAGCCAGGACCTACAGAAAGGTTACAGCTAATCAATGCTCTCAGTAATTAAGGTGACAAGTTGATCCCTAAGCTGGTGGCTCGGCCAGCCAGGGCTGAGGCACAGCACCCTGCCCCAGGGGACTCAGAGTCCCCAGACCAGGGGGTCCCACAGGGTTGGCTGGATACTCCACTCCCCCAGCATCTCACACAGCCCAGCACACAGACCACCCTCGCTGGTTAAAGCTCATCAGTCCCCCTTTACCAGTCCCTCATTATGGTGAGAGCTGCTGTCTGGCACTGCCAGCCCCCCTGCCTGCTCTGTCCCTAACCAGTCCCCACTCCTTTGCCAGCACCCCAGCTCCCCACTGAGGAGGAGGAAGAGGAGAAGGAAGGATAGATCCCCCCAGTCTTTCATTGTTCTGTGGGCTGGGGGGCAGCCAGCTCTCCTGGCTGCACAGAAAACAGCCCGCTCTTGGATTTTCAGATGTCTAATAAGGGGTTGAGTTTGGCCCTGCTATGGGCACAGCTGATGCAGAAACTGCTCATCACAGAGCTGCCTGGATCTCCCAGACAGGTCCGGACCCTGTCCACTCTCAAAGTGGCCCATAGTTGGCTCCAAAATTATGAGTCAAGAAATGGGGGTCGACAGGAATGGACTTGGTGAACTCTTGAGCTTGAGAATCCTGGCCAAAACCAAACCTGACATGACACTGTTGGGGAAAACCCACTCCTAGGATCTGGTCTTGCCAGGAGAGGTAGCCACCACTCCCTCATGGAGGAATCCAAAGGGTTAAAGGGACTGATCCCAGTGGGATCACTCCCAGCTTCCCCAAAGCCAGGGCCATGAGGGATTGCAGCCATCATGAGCTCAAAGGGAAGTGCTGAGCCCCAGGAGACCCATTACAATTCCCAAAGACTCCGGCAGCTCCAGGTCCCTGTGCCAAGGCTGGGGACAGGGAGGTGTGGAGTTGGGTCCATCCCTGGGAGCTCATGGGCTCAGGGTTATTTGTCCAGTCTCTGCAGTGCAAATGTTAATTAATTATCCAGATGCTGGTCCGGGGGGACAGAGGTCCTCAAATCCACCCTCCATCCTATTCATGGCAGCCAGCTGGGACACCAGAGCTCTTCCAAGTTGTTGCTTCTCATCCTGGCAACCCCGGGAAGAAATCAAGACTTTGTCCAAGGAGACTGAATGATTTTTAAGCCTC